>NW_009953496.1:2594696-2599272 GCF_000747805.2 Chaetura pelagica | reverse complement strand
ACTCTTTCTTTAAATCCTGCTCTGAGACATTCAGTATACCGAGCATTTAATTTTCCTGTAGCTTATTCATGGTACAATTAGCTTCACCTGCAGCAGAGTGTTGTAGCTACCAGAACAAGAGAAGCAAACAACATATTGAAATAATTGGCAAAAAGTGGTAAGTTAAAATTCTGCAAAGTTAGGGGAAAAAACCCCAACAAATTAAGGTTATAAAATCTAAATTAATGTCATATATGAGTATATAGACATATCCTGACAGAGTTAATAAAAGTATTCCTTCTGACACATGAAGCCAATTGGATTTTTATAGTGAAAATTGTAAATACTGAATCTAGACTGGTTTCCCAAAGAAATAGGACTAAAGTAGTAGTATCTGTGTGCAATATCTGTTCCCTTGAAATGCCTTCTCTGCTCCTGAATGATTTTAAGTGAACTGCTGTCACCATTTGACTCGGGTTCGACGACAATGCTCTCAATGCCCTCCCCCTCCCACCCAGGTAGGGAAGGAGAGAGAGAAAAAGAGAGAGACTTTATTGGATTGAAAATTAAACTACACAGCTTTAATAACACACTAGTGATAAGAGAAAATATATACAATTATATACAAATGTATTCAGGAAATGTACAGAACCCCTATTGCCTCCCTCCACCCCCAGCAACTCCCACAGCACTCTCCTTAGCAGCAAACAGTCCCCCAAAATCCTGGACTGCTGCTGGAGAAAGCAGAGAGTGATGAGGGCCACGAGAACACGAGCCTGGGGGTCAGTGGTGATGGATAGATGGAGTTCTCCCTGGACACTGGCCATGGATGGAAGAGAAGGGAAGAAGAAGCAGGAAGTTGTCTTCTGTGAACTCTGACCTTCCTCTGAGCTTACGTAGATATATGGAATGGAATATCTCTGGCCATTTTTGCTGTTTGTCTAATTCAGGTTCCTACGGGGGGGTCAGAGATCTCCCTGTAGTGTCTGAGCCGGCAGAGTGAAGGTGCGACCTTGAAGACCCAGCAGTTGGAAAAACATTCCACTGTTTGTTATCTTTCCTAGCTGGAACACTCTGCTACTAGTTAAAACAAAGCTTACTGAAGGAAAATAAAATCAGTAAAAGGAAAATTGGCTTCATCCTGGCTCAAACCAGGACAACTCTACAAAAGACTAGAAGATTCAAAGATATCATAATTGTTTCAGGAAAATAGGCCTACAAAAATGAAAATAGGCCTAGAAACGGGAAGAGAGATTATTAAATCCTCATACAGAGAAAGACTTATGAAATCACCTTTCATCAGTCAACGTGAAGGGGGGAAAATATGGGAGAGAGCCACTGGAAAATAGGTTTCATTAGATCAGCTGTTCATGGCACAACTTGTCACATTGCTTGTAAGCAACAGCTGGTTAAAAAGCTCCCTGTGCACAGAACATCCAACTTCAGAGCTGCTTGTTCTGGCAGAGAGCCTTATGCTTACATGAAGAAATGAAACTTCTCTTTTCTACTCTCTATCACTAAAAAAATGTCAAATTTATCTGACTTTTAGATACACTGTTTTAAGAAGCATCTGCTGTTACTGGACTAAAGATAAGGTTCAGAAATGTCTTTTAAAAGTATGTTTTAAACTGCTTCCTTTTGAAATGTTATATTAAATGTTTGTTGCCTGAATTCTATGGATAAACACTGAGTATAATTATCTTAAAATACAAGGATGCTTCCTCTTCCCACTGCTTCTTATTTCAGATGCTTCAGATCCAGCACATCTCTTATCTCTGGATCACATGCAGACATAAATGCCTCTTGTTGTCTATGTGCTTCAGCAAATTGTTGCGGAAATTCAGCTCTGAAGGTCTGTGACAATGAACAAATCCCTCTGGTACCCTCTATTATATGTTTCTAATTAGAAACACATTTTATAAGAGTTCTTCAAAGGGCTGTAGCTGTATTTTTTTGGGAGTTCAAGACAGCTGCATTATCTGACAGAAGCTACCACAATGCTACAGCAGTAACATATCAACGAGACAAGAACCTTGAACAGACACTTGACCAAGCAGGAGATACTGACAGGTGGCATAGCAACAACAACACAGCTTATTATTT
This sequence comes from Chaetura pelagica, assembly GCF_000747805.2. NCBI lineage: Eukaryota > Metazoa > Chordata > Aves > Apodiformes > Apodidae > Chaetura > Chaetura pelagica. The sequence continues at coordinate 2,597,190 of NW_009953496.1, read as the reverse complement.
TTATGGAAATCCACAGTGGAAAGTGGTATAACTGGAAGGCTAAGATTGAAGATTTAAATACTATTTTGCAAAGCTGTAGCCAATCAGCAAAAGTTACTTTTTTTTTTTTTTTTTAATAGATTATACAGAGATAGCTCTTATATGGTAGAATACACTTACCATTCTTCAAGTAAACATGACTTTATAAAGTTTATAACCCTCTGCAAAGAAATATTACCTATTTTATGATTTCTTGATACTGTGTATTTACAGGTTTGAAAATTTGCTATGAATCATCAAAAAATAATATAGGATATCCCTTTTATTGGGGAATGGGACACTGAAATATTAAAACACCTGCTTGCAACTGTATTAGGAATCCACATACCCCTCCTCACGCTTCTCTCAAAGTCAGCTAAGTTGCATTATGTCCATTTTACTAACAGGAAAACTGAAGGTGAAAGACATAAAAATGTCTTTTTCCACAGCCTAATAGAAAAATGATCACAAGGGGACAAAAGGCAAAGGTCCAAGTAGCTCAGTACGGCCTTTGATATAAACCTAGTTTCCAGAACTCACATCTAATACTGTCACTTTACTTGAAGGAGAAATATGTCACAAACCTCTTGAGTATGATAGTAAGCAACTGTCCTGGTTTGAGCCAGGATGCAGCCAATTTTCCTTTTACTGATTTATTTATTTTTTTTCCTTTACTGAACTCTCTTTTTAAGTGGCACACAAGTTTTCTAGCTAGTGGACTGGTAATGCTTGAATGTTTATGCTACTGCTGAGAGAAAAAGGACACTTGGTTCTTGTTGAATCTACTCCTTCAGATACTAAAGGAGTGGAAGAGTCGTATCTGCAACCCTCCTGAGACTAGACGGACAATAAAAGTGGCCAGAGATATTCCATACATATATATGTACATGTAATGCTCAGTATAAATTCAGGGATCATGGAAGTCAAGCCTCCTCCTCTTCTTCCCTTCTCTTCTGTTAATGGCCGGTGGCCAGGGAGGACTCCATCTATCCACCACCATTGATGCTCAGGCCCATGCATTCCTGACCCTCCTAACTCTCCCCTCAGCTCCTGTCTGCTCTGCTGCTCTCTCCAGCAGCACTTTGGGACATTTCAGAATGGCTCATAGCTCAGGAGATGCCATGGGAGTTGCTGGGGGTGGGGAGAGGTGATAGGGTTTTGCACATACTTGCATATAACTGTACATATTTTCCTATTATTAGTATTTAATTAAAGCTGTCTAGTTTAGTTTTCAGTCCAGAAAGTCCTCTCCTTTTTTCTCTCTCTCCTTTTCCTATCTGGGCGGGAAGGGGAGGGGATTGAGAGCATTATTGTTGCTGGTTTAATTGTCAATCCTGAGTGAAATTGTGACAGCAACCCTGACAGCTAGGACCTTTTTCATGTTTTTTGTTTGTTTCGTTGGTTTGTTTTTTTGTTTTGTTTGTTTTTTGTTCCCCCCCCGAACTTCACATGACATTTCTCTTGCTTGCAAATTGTTTTTGGATATGTGAGTCAATTACAGTCACATTATACTATTCCAGGCCTACAAGATATTATCTAGTGTGAGTTAAAGCAATTGTTGTTGTGATTAATGATTTTCTACTTATCATCTTTATAGAAATGTAAAAATTTTAGTTTCAGATTCTTCCAAATCTAAAAATATGATGCCTCAGAACCCTTCTATTGTTTATTCAGGAAAAAAACCCAACACATTAAATTCATTTCTAAAATTAGAATTACTACATTTGCCATAGTAACTTAAAATGTGATTGTTTGCACTATCTGGGCAGTAGTACTTGAGTTGTTCAAAGATTATCTTGAGCCCAGCATGTCTGGAAAGGAGGACCTCTTCAATAACACAGTAACCACTGTCCACAATTATAATTAACTTTGCTTCTAAAGCTATTTCCCCTAATTTCCTCTGTCTATGAAGATACATCACTTAGAAATACAGTTTTCAAACTTGTCTTTTCCCCATCAAATCTGGTAACAAGTGGAATCCTGAATACTTGACACCAATATATTATTTAAACTTACTGAGAACATTAATTTAACCTTTGAGGTGCTTACAGCTCTGCTTACCTTTAAAAAGCCCCTGAAACAGAAGCAAGTATTTGGTGCAGTCAGCTGTTCTTGAACAGCAAAGTTCACAGTTTAGTTGACATTACCTGTGGTGTTGCCTGTTCAAACCTCTTCAGCACCAAACAGCAAAAGGTCTGCCTCTTATTCCCACCTTCCTGGAACTAGTAAAACACCTCATCTAGACTTCCCTAGGAGATGTCCATTTGAAACGACAGCAACAGGGTGACAGCTACAGGGTGACTTCATGTGGCTATTTAGGCACCATTATGTAATTTAATCTGCTCTGTACATTTTGCTGGTTCCTTCCAATTCCCATTGCCTGAGGCTTTCCCCTAAGAGCTGATAAGGGTGTGGGCAACACAGCACGGTGGAAAGTCCAGCTCTACAAGCCAACAGGAGTCAGGTCTCAGCAGGA
>NW_009953496.1:2589511-2594591 GCF_000747805.2 Chaetura pelagica | reverse complement strand
AGGAAGCCTTCACTGTGGAGCAGGATCAGAAACCACAGCCTGACCCCAAAGAGGAATCAAGAGCCAAATTCATGCCTAGGAGAGATTCAGTTATTGAATGTGTGAGGACCAGCTGTTTTAAGCAGAACTGCTGCTCTCAGCAACTAAACACAAAGAGCAACCGTGCTGTGCTTTTAATGATCCAGATGAAAGTCTTCCCTGCCCAGTAGTTACCTACAGGCCTCAATGGGAGAGAGCTCAAGGCCAAAGCAAACAGCCTTGACAACAAATAGTAACAAATACTGTTTCTGGCAGAAGAGGGCTTTGTGTAACCAGTTCAACTTCAATATATTCTTGAATTTTCTTGAATGAGCTGGGAAGCTCTTGCAAAATGACATAATCCTCTCAATTTTTTTTTTAATTACTTCTTGGTTGTTACAGCATGCAGCTTGCAGTAGTTTTGCTGGGCTGAATACTTCATATTATTACTATTTAGATATTTTCTTGTTGTTTTCTTGGGTTTTTTTTTGTTCGGTTTTTGTTTGTTTGTTTTTGTTTTGCTTTACTTTTGTTTTGGTTTGTTTGCTTAATTTTTAATTAATCATGGCACTGTCCATCTTTGTGAGTTACCGTTTCTGAGTGAGTAGAAATTGATTTTGCTAATGTTTCAGTTATTGGACTTTTCTATCTCAAATTGCAGTGACAGTCTAGTTTGTCTGCTTATGTTTATCAGGGAATATTTTAACATTGGCTCTTCAGCATTTCATCAGTAACAAATGTACATCTATTTTTCCCCTTGCTTTGCACTCTCAGGTAAAAAAATATCTCTGATATTTTACTTCCTTTACGTTACACTTTAATAATTAATATCCTTTGCCAAAACTGGCTCAAAACTGCTTAACTGTCAAGTGCATCAGAAATGGTCACTACCAAACAGAAAATTACTGTTAGATTGGTTTTTTACTCCTGAGCAATCACTGCTTGCAGAAATGGAGTGAGTGCTACTTAAAATTTCTTCCCAGAGGCTTCTATATACCCAGTAGCTATGTATAAACTTTCAAGATCCTTGGAATCAGTTATAAGCACTGATTTTATATAGGAGTTTGTTAACTCTATTTTCTCCTTGATTTGTGAGAGGACTCATAAGAATAAAAGGCAAGAAGAAAGCTGAAACACATTCTTGTCAGGTCACAAATGGATGAAGGGACATACCAGAGTCCAGGACATTGCTATGCTGTGCTGCCACTCATCAATCTACTCATAGCCATGGAGCTACAGCTTGAGTGGGGCTCCTTTTTTCTTTTGGCTTCTTCTGTTTTTATTTATTTATTTATTTATTTATTTATTTACTTATTTATTTATTTGCACTGAAGATATAGGTCTTCGTAGGTCCTTCTGCATAAGAGAAGCTAGATTTTTACAGAGTACATTACTGCCAGAGTGATATCCATCTGCACACATTTAGATGTCTGCAATGCAGATGTCCTCCTCTGAGCAGTGTCTAGATTCCCATTACAGTCAATTCAGGCAATTTCTCAGAGTCTGACACAGATCACTCCACCCTTGCTGTTTGGAAAACTAAACTCCTTCAAGGCAAATTTTGCAATGTCATAGAGCGCATTAAAAATCTCGTACTGGTGTCATAAAAATATGAGACCTGAACGCTGCACTATGCAGATATGCACTCCCTTTTTTTTCTTTTTTTCTTCACATAAACAAAAAGAACAAAGCAATTTAAATATCACCACTGTAAAAATCCACAAAGGACAGCTAAAGAGACATCTTCTGAGAACTAGTGTCCTTTGTGTCCTGAACACACTGATGGTCCATTAATGCTTAAGCTTGAATCATTCAGGATTAAGCTTGAATTTGTTAATTTTCTGTTTCTTGAATTCACAGCTCTTTAGAGTTTAGTGGAAAAGACTGGGAGAATTCCTAACATGACAGATGCTTTTGGGTACTGCATCACTTTTTCAGCTTCTGTTTCAGTGCCCAGCTGTACCAATCTTAAAATTTTACCCTAAACACTAAATTACTCTGTTCTTAATAAATAACGTATTTTCATATGATGCTTTAAGTGTGAATGGCCAAAATGTTAAATGAAGCACACAGAAATAGATAACTTATATTCTAGCATTGTTCAGTCAATCTATTATGCTATGCTAGGGTGTTACAAATATTCTAGATCCTCAAATGAAAGCATTCTGTAAGTTTTCTTAAAAAAGACAGTATTTCTACTGTTCTTAAAAATGGGGATCAGACCTTTCTCTTGTCATCTCAATTTATTTTCTTTGCTCTTTTGTTTTTAGGTTTCTTCTGCATCCATATGTTAAAGCTAATGACCTTTTTAACAAAAGTGTATTTTTTATCATATTTATTTTATCTTTTTGACTTAGCAGTAGAAATTTAATTTGCTTGGCTTCAGTTATCATTCAATTCCTATATTTCTTTTGATCACATCTTTGTTGTGAAACATTTACCAGCAGGAAGCAACTTCAAATATCTGAATACCTAATTTCCTGCAACACACTACATATCCACTCAGCTGCACACACATACATATACATGCATATATTCACAGATGGTTTGATGTTTTTCCTCTTATGTTACCTTCCTTGTTTTTCAGTACTCTTTCTTTTGTTTGTGAAGATATTATAAAGTCTCTCAAAATAGAAATGGCTAATTAAATGTAAGTAACAATAAAATGATATACAGATAATTCTCACTTAAATAGAGGTCAATATCCTTTCCTGATACTGGATTTCTAGCAATATCTCCATTTTTCAAGACATAACTGGAGCTACTCAGGCAATAGTGAATCTTAAAATAGTGCTGGTTTAACCCTCTCCTACTCCTCTACTTCAGTTCCAATATGAATCTACCAGGATCTACCTCAAGAGCTGCTCACACTAAAAATCAATGCTGTGCAAGATCTACAAACAAAATCATGGCTTTGAAATGGCATTATTTTTAAGCAGTTCTTATCAGCTGCTAAATTAATATTATAGTTAGCATAGAAAGAAGGATGGGAATCAAAATGATGTGATTTTGGAGGTAATTTGTTTCTTCCATGCAAGGGCTAGAAATATTTGAAGAAAATTTTCCAAACCCTGCCTTCTAGATCACTCTTAAGACACTAAGTATTTCAAGCCCTTGATTTCCTCAGTGTTCATAGGTAGTGATCAGTGTAGAAATTGCATTCACAAGAATTTAAGCTGACTTATATGTATATTTTTAAATTATTAAATCTTAGGGGAAAACTGCATAAATTGTTGTGTAAATTTTCAGTGTAACTTGTAGCATTACAGAACATTTTGCCAATGAATTAATAATAAAAAGGAAACATGAACAAGGTCACTGGCCACTAGAAACTGCTACTGCTTTATCCAAGGCTTGACCTGAGAGTGTCTTTTAGTATGAATGAACCCACTGCTTAAAAATCCCACACATTTAGCACAAAAGTGATAGGTATAAGAACAATTTTCTATGTACAAGTCTGCCTCAATTGTTTAAAAATATTTGGAAAAATGCAAATAACAGATTGTGTAATTGCTTTTCTGCAGAACAGGTGAATAGCCCCTTAGCAAGAAGCAGTGCTGCTCCCTACCTGCCATTGCCCAGTCTGAGAACAAAAACCCTGCTGAGGGGGTTCACGGATAGTAACAGTTCTTGAGAGCAGTCCAACAAGCCTCCCTGCCTATCCCTTCTGCAGGGCAGCAGTGCTTCTCCATGTGGATTCTGTGCAATGCTCACCCTGCCATATGCTTGCATTTCACCCAGGATAAACCAGCTTCACCTGCTCAGGACCACTTCTCAAGGTCTTTTTCAACCTCAGGCAGCCCTAGGAGGAACCTACCTGTTTTGCTGAGTAACCAGACATGGGTGAGGACATCCTCTCTTTTTCCTGCTTGAACTGGATAACATGCAGCCAGGAAGGCAAGGTGGTTTTGCCCAGATAAAATAAACACAAGAAATATCTTTTGCTGTAATCTAATAAGGAGGGCTTATCACTGGACAGGTGGGAAGATATAATTTGTTTTGGGTATCAGCATACTGGTGGATACACACATGTATTGACTGTTTCCTTGGTGACTATGGCTTTTTCAGAAATACCCAAAAAGAAAAATCTTTATTATAATTCAGCCATTGAACAGTTTATTTTAATGGAATTTTTAGCAGCTGTGCCCATTTAAATTCCCTGTTAAAAATACAAATCAGGACACTCAGAATTCTTTCAGTGCTCATTTTTAACAGAATGCAAAAAATAAAATTGATAGATACTGTTGCTAGGAACAGAACTCTACTGACATTTATGTAGATTCTTTTATTGATGCCTCAGTATTTGAGTGCCAACTGAAACTATTTAAAAAGGGAATCCATCTCCCTCAAAGAATACATCAAAATTATAGCAAAAAGGAAGCATTTTACAATATTATCTTTTTGCTAAACTAAGAGGGTTTTATCCAGCTTCTCGGGTATTGTTTTCCTGCTTACATTTTATTTTATTTAAAGCCTTAACAGTCAAAGCCATGAGGAGCCTGAGATTGAATTCACAGGCCTTTAAGTTTGGCCCCTGGTGTTCATATTCCAAAGTAGATTTAATTGAAGCTAAAGATGTATTTGTAATGGGAAAATAAGTGAGGATCACCAGGATCTTTCTTACCTCTCTCTGAACTGTTTTCTTAAGCACAAATGTTCAGAAATTCCTAAGACCACTCCAAAATTTGAGAAAAAAAATGGGAGATGGCTACAATACTATGAGTTTGTGTTTCAATGTTGGGGAACAGAGAACATAGTCATTCAAAGACACTGGCTGGGAGCTCTGTTTGGGAGGTTAGTAGTTATACCAGTCTACTGCAGAGGTCACTTTCCATTCTTTGGAAATAACAAACATACATAAATTTGATCTGCAGAGTGTTCACTTTTTAAGGGACCCCAAGTAACACAGCTGTTTTGAGCCAACCATATTATGGAGCTAGACTGAATTTTGTTTAGGGGGCTGATGGCTGGAGCAGATGGAGCAAAATTCTAGAGGCACAAAGACTAGCTTCTTGAAACTGTAGGGTAATCATAGGGTTAGATGAAACTTCCTTGTGTAGGG
>NW_009953496.1:2531054-2589284 GCF_000747805.2 Chaetura pelagica | reverse complement strand
CATACCTGTGAGATTGTCACCTGCCCACATGAGTGTGACTGACTCACTGACTCATTCTAAGGAGCCACAGGGCAGGGAGAGAGGAAGACATTTACTCTTCCCTTCTTCCCTTCTGGTATATCTGATTGGCAAGGCTGTCTGATTTTGCAAGATCAGTATGTTTTAATGCAACATGGCTTTTTTCCAGTCTTTTTCAATTTCAGTGTTTGTTTTTTTTTTCAATGAGATAAAAAAGAAATATAAAGCTCTAACAATAAAATAGATACTCAAAACATCACTCTTCTGCATAAAAGTTGAGTTCTTTTTCTAATTTCTTCAGGGAAATGTAAAAAACATCCATTTCACACTTAAACAAGACTGTATATATTTAAAGGAAGCACTATTCTAAAAATATCTTCTTCATTTATCAATCAGTCAATCAATCAATCAATCAATATCTGACTTTACTCAAATCACCAGAACACATCATACTTTGTTTGTTTATTGTTTGAATTATGACCTTCCTCAGAAAGGTTTACGCCTGGCTCTGCATGCATGTTTGGTTCTGTATTATTCAGGAAATAAAGAAAACCTTTCTCTTAGTGTATCTTAGGGAAAGCGTCCTTTCCCTTACTTTCAACTTGCATTAAAAAAAAAAAAAAATCAGCTAAAAATATTACATGCAGTAAGTTCTTCCAGTCCTGAGAATAAACTGGTAATGTAATCACATAATTATGTGATCCAGCCCTCTTAACATAGACTGGCCAAATTCTATTCCTCTAACTGTGATACAATCAAAGACTGTCATAACGTGCCTTATTTATGTCTTTGAGTTCCTTTCATTCATGGTGTAACCTCCAAATACTTCTTTTTGGTGAAATTACAGTAATTGAAATTTTTTTTTTTTTTTATTGTGTCTGATTTTCTTTCTCTGGGAATACCTGTGGCTTCTCTCCCTTGCAAATCTCAAATACCCTGAAAAATGCTTTCACTCTCTTTCCTCCGGAATGCCAGTTTGCATCTCAGTTTTGGGTGAGAGCGTGTGCCTGGTTTGGACTGGGAAAGATTATAATTACCATCTTCTTTACTGTTAACCTTCTTGTCTCAATTACCTTCCAGATCAAGCATTCTCAAGAAGCTCTTTATAATTTAAAAATAAAATAGGAGAGATTTTCAAAGATCACTCAGGAGTAAGGCTGGCATCTCTGTAACTACAGATGCAAAAAACTCAGGACATTTAATCGTTAAGACATCACTGACTGGGAAGCCTGCCACCAACATCCACACTTGATGAACATACATTGTCTTTTGGCTCTCTACAGCTCTGCCCATCTGCTTCAGTGGCATGGTGCCTGCTTATCAGCTAGTTGGACAGTTTCAGTACACAGGACTGCCAAATAAAGGTTTTACATGGGTAGCCTGTACAACCCTGAAAGTGCCATTTCTTTTGTACGAAGAAATGCTACTGCTGGGATACTAAAATAGACTGTCTCCTTAATTTTTTTTATTTTTATTTTTTTTTCCCCACTTACTGAAGATGTGTTTTGGTAAAATGATTTATACATCTCTTTTACAAAGAAAGATATATTATTGGTAGTCAAAGAGAAAGAAAGCAGTATCTGTAGAAAGAGTTGCAGCTATTTGGAATCTTTAATCACAGAGTAGTCCCTAGTAAAACATCACATTGTTTTTTAGGTATTAAAAGCCTGTCATTTTCACATTCTCAACAGGAATTCAAAGGAAAATTGTTCATGGAAACATTACGTCTGTGATGAAACAAACAAACAAAAAATTGTACAAAGTATTGATTATGAGGTGAAAGCAACTAGTTTAAAATAATTCTGGCAAGAAACATTTGAAACTTCAGAAGATTCTTTTCTATAACACATTGGTGATTAATGAAAAACCCAAAGGCTGGGGACTTGGAGAAGATTTAGGAAAACAAATCCCTTTTGAGTATAGTATTCTAGAGTTCTTGTAAATCCATCATATTCCATAGAAAACCAAATTAAAATAAAGCTACATTTCCGCTTGGATGTATCATCTGAAAACAACCACTGTTCAGCATAGATGTTATTTCAGGCTAAGGTGAAATAACACATTCTTTTTGTAGCAGTCCTAACTTAGCAAACTGAAATCTAATGAGCTTATTTTAAATTAAACAAATCTTAAAAAAAATTATTGAGAATTACATGATGAAAGAATTAAACGGACTTGCAAGGTACAAGATGCATATGGATTTGTCATATATCATTAAGACAACCAATTACAGCATAATTTCTGATATAACAACATCAGGAGATATAGCAAATACAGTCAAGAAACCAAATGGTCCAAAACTATAGGGCCCAAGACCACAGGGTCCAAAACCTGTCTTGAATCATAAGACTACACAACTTTGATTTACTTTTAGAGGGGTGTTGGGCAAGATGATATTCAAGGGCTCCTCCCAACTCAGCTTTCCCTCTGATTCTTTGAATTTTACAGATCTGTCTTGGCATTATGGGCTTCTCTCAGATGGAGAAACATACTCATTATTTTGATAAACAGTGTTACACAGACCCTTTTCCAGCACTTTTCAGAAAAAAACCAAACCCAACACAACAAAAAACAACAACAAAAATCCCAATAACAGAAAACAACAAACCAGACAAAAAAACCCACCAGGTTGTTGAAAGGATGAAAGCTCAACAAATTATAAGGCGGTAAGAAAGGTCAACAGTGAGGGAATAAACAGCTGATACTTCAAATGGGGTGGGAATATATCCAAATGTCAAGATGGCATTTGATGACATTAGTAATGAAAGGCCTAGTAGCTCCCACATTGCGGCAGCAGAGCCATGTGACTTTCATTGCAGGAACCTAGCTTGCCATGCAAAATAGGAACACCAACAAGCCAAGAAGCTTCACTAGTGCCCCCAGTATTGCCACATCAGAGGGACTGTGAAGGCAGTTTTATGACAGGAGACAACAGCATGACAGAATTATAATTTTGCTTGGAAAAGCAACATTTTATTTTTAAGAGACTGGACTGAATTATTCCAAATTCTGTAAGGTATTATGAAAACTGAACAGTTTTCCCTGCTTTCCAGTTGCATTTCTGAGTGCCAGATCAAGTGCATGCTCCCTCATGTATGTGGAAATAAGTACAAAAACATCCAGTAGAATAATCCTGTAATTTTTTAATTGCTGTCAGATCAACAGGATAACTTTGTGATCATTTAAAAAAATTGCAACTATGCAAGCTGAAGTTCATGCTTATATTTAATGCTTGAATTTTATTAGAATTTGCTGCTGGCCTGATTGCTTGGATGTTTCAGAAAATAAATTTATGTCCAAGCATAATAATGTATTGCAGGCAAAGAAAATAAAAAAAGAAAAAGATGCTTCTGAGCATCCAAAGGAAATTCAAGCAAAGTACTGGAAAATTAAGAAAAGTGAGAAAGAGAAGTTACCCACGTTAATTTAAATCAAAATCCGGTTCTTTTTAATGTATCACAGCAGAGGTTCGCTGGATGCTGCTGTTCAATATTTTTTTTACCTTCATCATCCACCCCAGCCTTGTGCTTTATTTACTGAATATTATCCACATTGAGTTGTTTGTTGGATTTTCTTCTTAGGCAAGCTGACATACTGCAGCTTCTGAATACATTTAACCACAGTTTACCTTCCTAAAAACCTGGCTGGGCTGGGTAATAGCTATTAGTCCCATGTGAGAGATGAGAAATTTCTGCTGCAAATGAGTCAGGGGCACATTACTCATTACCAGTAAGAGAAAACCACCTTGAGCACTAACAAGGAGATGCTCACTTTGATCACACAGTTAAAGACTGTAGCATAATTCAAAAGCACAGGTGGCTAAATAATAGCCACAGAAGCAGCTTCAATTCTGGAGCTTTCTTAGTCTTGGGTGCTGCATTTGGAACTTTAATAAACTCTTGTTCCAGTGCATATAAAATTGTGTGTGTAGGTATTTTCACAACTGTGCTTATGCTGTGCATAGTGGGTGTTATGTATTCAGGTAGCCACAGTTAATTAATAACATGTGATGAGAAGTTTCCTCCACATGAGTAGGAAGATAATGCTTTTAGCTCCCAGATAAGTTTTCTGTTAATACACACCTATAAATGCTTCTATCTTGTTGAAAGGAAACATTAAAAACAAAGAGAAACCCTAAAACACTATTACAGAGAGATGTTGATCTAAACATGAGCCATTAGAGACCCTCAGCCTCTCAAAACAGATCTGTGCCAATCAAGGCAACAAAAACACTAGAGGCAACCCTGCACCAACCACAATTATATGGTCTAGAGGCTTCTGCACTCTGCCCTCCTCCCTTCCCTACATGAGTGATGGCTTCCTTCCTCTCCTCCACATGGCTGGAGCAAAGAAGAAAGGATGGTCCCTTTTGTTCTCCATCCCACACACGTGCTAGTTGCCCAAGCCAGGAGAGGCATGGGCAGAATGAGGGCCCACACAGCCCCCAGGGTTTGTCCGTCTGTTCAGGAGGAGCAGAGCCTGTTCCCTCAGCACTGTGGCTCTGTTGCTGGATGGATGGCTGCACACCGGCTCTCTTGCCCAGAGTTTGCTGCCATACTCTGATTTGAAATCACTGCCCAGTCAAACAAAGCTAGATGAATTTGCAAAAAGGACAAATGACAGCCCGAAATGATGCCCTGTGGCATCTCTTCCCTCTTTCTTTCCACATCAAATGTCACACTGACATTGCAAAAAAGAATTATTAGAACTCATTATTGTAATGGCCATGAAAAAAATCATTTTTTTATTATTTTGTTTTTAAATTCCATTGATCTAGATGATCAGGAAAGCTGAGTTGCTTTAACTATAAAATAATAGACTTTGGCAAAACTTGAGTTTGAAGGATTTAACTGTAACCCACTCATAACAAGTGGTTAAATACCAAGGTCCAGTAATGTAAAATGTTAAGACAACTTTATCTGTAAACACTTACTACCAAATCTGACTATCATTATATAAATCATTAAAAGATCCAGTAATTTATTATTCCTCCTTTAGAAATGCAGACATTGAATAAAAGCACTTCCGGGACTTCAGGAATTTTGAACAGATATGTTCCCATTCTTTGCTGACACTTCAAAAGAAATAGTCACGTAGAAAAGCTCTGCTGTCCTTTCATCTACTAGAAATTTCAGTGAATTACCCATATCTTGAGTTATTTTACTGGCCATCTCTTCCCATAGTTAGAAATTCTTTTGCCCTCATTCCTTCATTCTAGACATCCCACAGCAGTAGCACTACAGAGAAAAAAGAGAACTTCCAAAGCAAGGAGGGTAAGGAAGATAGGAATATTAACAATGTAAAGAAAGTTAGAGAATAAGTCTCAGAACAGAAAGGAGTGAGTGAAATGTTAAGTAAATAAGATTATGTTCAAATACATAAGTCATAAGAATATGGTCACACCTTTAAAGTATAAAAAGGGTAATTTCTCTGACAAAATAAAAAGATAAATCTGAAATGTAGACAGGATCTGTGCATCACATAAGCACGTAGGTAAAAAAACCAGCCATGATAAGCATTAAACTCCAAGGGAGAAAAACAAAACAAACCCAAAATGTCAAGAGTATTGCTATCAAGTCAGTAGTGGTCAGCAAGAAAGTAGTTTCTGAGGATTAGAAAAGCTTCCATGGCAGTTGGATTTTGTCCCAGAACACTAATGAAATGGCAAGAAAGATAAAGGAACAATTAGCTTGTGTTTGCAATCTTTTAGATTCAGGATCACACTTCCATAGAAAAGCAATGGAAATAACTGCAAAGCAGTTTGACATTAGCATGAAAAGATGGAAATCCATGCCAGCCACGCACTTGTCCCATAGATCCAGCCATAAAACAATAAAATCAGTGTTCCCCCACCAGACAGAATTGGTTGAAAGGAATTGGAAAGTCTAGGTTTAGCAGTATCAACATCAATTACTCTCAAGGTTATGTAAATAAATACTCGTGTTAATTGGGCTGAGTAGCAGAAGACAGACGTAGTAAGAAAAAAATCTCTGTCCTTTCCCATTAGTGAACACCTTCTCTTCTCAGCCAACCTGAGACCACATTTGCCTAGGGGAAAATGGATAGGAAGAAAAGGATAGTGCATCGTCGTCCTCTGCTCTGTCCCAACATCTGCAGTGTCTTTGGCTGAATTAATTCTGTGACAATCTTTTCTGCTCCCAGTTTAAGTGAGAACCTATTGTCATTATGACATTCATGTGGCACTCATTTGGAAAAAAATGCTGCAGAAAGTAGATGAAGCACCATAACTCACATTCCCTATTTACTCTGGAGCTGTTCTACAAGTCCTTATGCTTTTGCTTTTTTGAAGGTGTATTAGGAACTAATGAAGTGTATCTTTTTTTTTAGTTATCTCACGGGATATTATTGCAGAACACTCAAACGAATAGATGGCAAGCCTTATATAAGGTCTCAAGTGCAGACGGAAGATGTGATCTCCAGACTCACTGGGAAGAAGCCAGAGGCTAGCCTGTACAATTGTTCTGATTCAGCAGTGATTTCTGTCTTAAGACTTTATTCTGTTGTGGAAACTGAACGTTCACTCTATATAAACCTACAGAAATTAAGCTTTAAGAAGCCTACAGTGCAAAGTCTTTCTTGATGAAGGAAAGATAACGGAACATCCGCCTAAAACCAGGAAAGTCCTGAACCTCTGTCTTAAGAAACATGTTAGGCCCCTAAATTATTGGCTCCAGCATGAATTGCACTGTTCAGAATCCTTTCTCAAAATGATCTGTAGTCAGCTTGTAAAATTCTGCTATGACAGGTTGGGTGAAAGTATCTGTTCAGTGTAGCAAGTCCGCAGCTCTTTTCCATATGCCTTTTGATACCAAACCTATTTCAAACCTTGCAGATTTGGCATAGAATCATAGAATCATTAAGGCTGGAAAAGACCTTTAAGATCATCGAGTCCAACCGCAATCCAGCTACCATAACCAGTCACATCTAAAAGCTTCTTGAACACCTCCAGATATGGTGACTCTACCATATCCCTGGGCAGCCCGTTCCAATGCCTCACCACTCTTTCAGTAAATATTTTTTTCTTAATATCCAAACTAAACTCCCAGTTAACCAGGACTGCTGAGAGATGATGGACAGTGGCGCGGCACGCTCCTCTAACAGCTCCCTCACTTTTGGGTGAATCCCATACAGCCCTATAGACTTTTGACTGTCCGGGTGGCATAACAGTTAATGAACAGTTTCCTCCTGGATTATGGGGAGTTGCTGTTGCTCTCCATCCCTATCAGGAGGTTGAATACCCTGAGGATAATGGGTCTGACTTTTAAAGACTGAGGCAAAGAAGGCATTCAGTACCTCAGCCTTTTCCTTATCCTTGATAGCAATGTTCCTCCCTGCATCTAGTAAAGGGTGGACAATCTCCTTGACTATCTTTTTGATCACAGAATCACAGAATATTAGGGGTTGGAAGGGACCTCTGAAGATCATTGAGTCCAACCCCCCTGCCAGAGCAGGAGAAAAACCAAACCAAACCAAACCCAAACAAACAAACAAAACCCAAGCAAAACCAACCAACCAAACAACCAACCACAACTAAAAAACAACCCCAACCAAAAAAACCAAAAAAACACAACACAAAAAAACCCCCAAACAAACAACTAGGACAGATCACTCAGAAAGGCATCCAGACAGGTCTTAAAAGTCTCCAGAGAAAGAGACTCCACAACGTCTCTGGGGAGCCTGTTCCAGTGCTCTGTAACCCTCACAGTCAGGAAGTTCTTCCTCATGTTGAGGTGGAACTTCTTGTGCTCAAGTTTGAGTCCATTGCCCCTCATCCTGTCACAGGGCACAAGTGAAAAGAGCTTGTCCCTGCCTTTTTGATGCCCAGCCCTCAGGTATTTATAGACATTAATTAGATCCTCAGTCTTCTCCTCTCTAGACTGAAAAGCCCCAGGTCTCCCAGCCTTTCCTCATAAGGCAGGTGTTGCAGTCCTTTAATCATCCTTGTAGCCCTCTGTTGGGCTCTCTCAAGTAGATCCCTGTCCTTCTTTGATGCTCATGTGTATTTGTAAAATCTTTTTTTGTTATCCCTCACAGCAGTGGCCATGTTGAGTTCTAGCTGTACTTTTGCCTTTCTGATATTTTCTCTGCATGACCTGGCTAGATCTCAATCCTTACTTCCCCAAGAATTGAGAATTCTATCATTTCATGGTCACTAAGCCCAAGATGGCCTCCAAACACCACATCACCCACCTGTTTTTAAACAGTAGGTCTAGCAAGGCACCTCCCCCAGTGGGTTCATTTACCAGCTGTGTCAGGAAATTATCTTCCACATACTCCAGGAATCTCTTAGATTGTTTCTTCTCTGCTGTGTTGCATTTCCAGCAGACATCTGGTAAATTGAAGTCCCCCATGAGAACAAGGGCTGGCAACTTGGAGACCTCTGTCAACTGCCCGTAGAATGCCTCATCAGCCTCCTCATCAATGACCTACAGCTCCTCCTGTTTATGGCCCATGCTGTGTGCACTGGTGTAGATGCACTTCAGCTGGGTTAACAACCCTGCCACCCTTATGGGGACAGAAGTCCTAATTGCTATCTGACCATTCCCAGTCAGTTCCATGGTTACTAACCTCTTAGAGAGACGTATTTTTGTTGCCACATGTCTCACCATCTTCCCCCTCAGCTGAGACAGCAGACTGAAGGCCGCCCTTAGGCTCATCTCTAGTGGCCTGGTTTTTCCCTCTTCCTCCTTTGAGCCTAGTTTAAAGCCCTTTCAGTGAGCTCTGCCAACTCGTGCACGAGGACCCTTTTTCCCTTTTGAGACAGATGTACTCCATCTGCTGCCAGCAGATCCAGGGCCATACACACTTCCTTGTGATCAAAGAACCCAAGATTCTGATGGTGGCACCAGCCTCAGCCACGCGTTAATCAGGTGTGTTTTCCTCCCTCTTTTTGTATTTTTCCCTACCACTTGAGGGACTGATGAAAACACCACCTGCACACCCAAGCCTTCAACCAGTCACGCCAATGCCCAGAAGTCCTTTTAATTGCTTTTGGACTTCTCTCTGCAACCTCGTCATTGCCAACCTGGATAATCAATAGAGGGTAATAACCAGAGTGCTGTACCAGACCAGAGAGCTTCCTTTTAACAACTTTATTCTGAGCCCCAGGGAGGCAGCAGACTTCCCTCTAGGATGTGTCTGGTTGACCAATGGGGCCTTCTGTTCCCCTCAGAAGGGAGTCACCTACTACAATTACCCTTGTTTTATTCTTAGTTGAAGAAGTCCTAAGCAATAAAGCAATATAGCAATAAAGACATCTCAGGAAGTCAAGGGAAAGAAGCAATGTGCTGTCCAGCAATTTTATAGCCTTTTGTATTATTAGTTCGCTTCCTTTGCTCTCTACATGTTAAAAAGCAAGTAAGAAATGGGCCCTAAACTGGATATGTAAATTATTGCATGTCTGGGACACAGAGATGTAATTAAAAGAATGCTGTAATAGTTGGCATTATGGCTAATTTTCTTGTTTTTAATTAATTCTTAGGAATTAGAAAACTGAAAAGAAGTCATGGGTTCATTAAATTTCACAAGTGGAAGAAACCAAAACTATTATTTATTATTTATAACTATTATAGTTCTATTTTTAAAAGATATATCACAAGGGTTGTGGTGCCTCCACAGACAAATATTTATCAAAGAACAGTTCTATGAAAACCAGTCTTGATTTGGAAATAGCTATGACATCCATTGTACTCCTAAATGAAGAAGAAGATTGTTCAGGGAGAGGTAAACCTTTCCCCAGCAATGCAGAGGAGACCTACTCTAACCCTTTCAGTAACAGAAACCTAACAGGAACCTCTTATGTGATATAAACAACACTTCTTTCTGATTTTTGAACTGAAAAATGTATGCAAAAGATCTGTTGTCTAAGTGTTTAGAATGCCCTTGTTTAAGGTTAACTACCTTCTATATTGATAAGATCATCCTTATCACAGGTTAAATGCTAAGCAAAGTAGTTCATGGACAGACAAGAGTATTATGCAGTAGCCCTTTTAATTCTGAGGACTTAAAATCAGGACTTAAAAGTCTGTGGTAAAGCAAAGAAAAAATGTATTGCAGATAGAAAAATAATAACACAAAAGAACATGTTGGGGATTTGATCTCAATGTAAAAAAGTACATTTTTATTCCTGCTTATTTCATATTATCCTCAAGTGGGAGAGCTGCACAACCAATTTAGATGCCTCCAGAGAAAAAAAGGATGCTTTTTATTCTAAGAGCCCTCCTATGATGACATTTTAAGCTGTGATCAGCATTTTCCAGCCAGAAGAACAAACTTTAAAATGTTAATAAATTCTAAATGTGCATATGGCACTGCACAAATAAAAGGAGGAAAACAAAGTTCTGTCTTTCTAAGAGTAACAAAAAAGGATTTATTTATACTGTTCAAATAAGGGTTCATTTTTGTCTTTAATGGAAATGTTTGAGAGCTGAAAGGGGAAAACAGTAACTACATTTTCATGACTGCTGTTAGTATAAATGCTGCTTCATTACTATGTTATCTTCCTTTCCAGTCAATGTGATTTAAAAAAAAATGAATTATAGATACCACTATGAAGTTCCTATTCCAATGTTAGTTATAAAGATATTTTTATTTTAGGTTAGATCCATTTTGACTGATGTGATGAAACTGTGCTAATATACCCAGCAAGTAATCCAAATACCACCTGAGCAGGCAGCAAAATTCAAATATCAGCTTCACATAATTTCTGTCCAAGACTGACTATACAACTGAACTCATGTCTTCAATTTTTTTTATTCTGTTGTCAGACATACTGTTGAAATATTTTTTAGTTTTTTTGTAGCTTTGCTGCAGTCCAATAATAGCTTTACACTTGTCGGTTGCTTATGGCGTATTTAGAGATTTCCCAGTAGTATGAGATTTCCTGCCTTGTGTTGCTGCCTTAAGAAAGAACAGGTAGGCAAAATTCAACACTTTCCCTGGCATAGTAACTAGATTTTTTTAATTATTTTTTTTAAATTGTAATTTCCTCACTAAAAAATCTATACTCTTATATTTAAAATCTGGTTGTTTTATGGCTGAGTGTCTGAGAAGATTCAATGATTTTATTGACTCATTTGCAAGCACATGAATCACAAAATGTTGCCATATTTTCCAACAGATCTCACAAATTAAAGGAAAAAAAACCAAGAACCTAACAATAACACAAAAAACCCCCCAACAAACCAAAGAACCCCCCAAAACAACAACCCAAAACCAACAACAAAAATGGCACCCCACTCCCCAAAACCAACAAAACCCTCCCCAAAACCTAAACAAACAAACAAACATAAACAACTAAAAAACCCAACAACTTCAGTATCATCTAGTCATACTTCCTATCAGAAATTTTTCAAACCTTTTCTAAAGCCAGCAAAGGTCTGAAAGAAATTTTGAAGAGCATTCAAATGTTTGCAGTCATTTCAGCTGCAACACTTGTTGCTCTAGTGTTAGCTCAAGGACCCAAGAACTTCAGTTCATGGTGACTGTTCTGTTTCTAGAGTATACAGCCCTCACCAAAAGCATGAGTTCAGGAATTCTTAGGAACCAGAAATGCAATAATTCTGTTATATTTACTCCTGAAACTAAAACTGGATTGCTATAGAATCTGAACTTCCACCATACTGGATTTTTTCCCACACATTCCTCCTTTTCCTTTCACTTTTAGCAATATTGTAACATATTGGCTGACTTTCTGTGAACATTTTAACTGGCTCCAGAACCAGTTCTCTCTGTATCTATGACGACTGTTTCTACCTTCATAACAGAAACATTGCTGTTTCTCACCACCCACACACACAGTCACTTATTTTGTTTAACTTCTTATCCCTCAGCATTTTCCACTTTGTCACCCAAACGTGTTAATAATTTTAAAACTGACTTACAGTTCAATGATTTCAAGGGCTAAAAATTAGAGATACAAAGCTACAATTTAGCATGCCTTCCCTGCAAAGTTCTAATTTCTTAATGACCTATGCTGGAGTTGCTGCAGAACCTGTTTACTAATGTTTACACTCTCTCTGTGTGCATGCCATACGTTAGTCCTGCATGTCCATTTGTGTTGCCTCTTTAGCAAGCTCCACACAGTGTAAAATTTGACAGTACATTTGCAATGTGCTAGGTGGAAAAATATTAAGCTGGTGCTGAAAACACTTACCCAGCACACCCAGGAATTTCACACTGGATTCTAAACCCATGAAGATTTCAGGACGACAATTAAAAGATTTCTTAACCATTTCTCTTTTGTGATAGGATTAGTCAACTTAATTTCATTTAACAGCAATAAACAAAGAAATTCTGAGGCTGTCACAAGGTAGCATCTATCTATCTATCTATCTATCTATCTATCTATCTATCTATCTATCTATCTATCTCGATTAATTTAATACTCATTTGAAAATATGTGCACACTTTTAAGAATAATTTCAAGCAAAGTCTATTGGAGTCAATGGAACTTAAGTACTCACAAAGCATGAGATACCCAGCAATGCAATATTAAATGTAATCCTATTGAAGAATTAACTTTGGGGTTTTGTTTTATTAAATATAGTGGCACTTAACAGACAGCACCCATCAAAACCAAATACCCTCAACAGTGCTTGCAATTATATAAAATCTCCTCTATAAAAACAATAGACTAAGAAGAAAAAGAAAAAAAAATAAAGAGGCTTAAATAAACTTCCTGAAGTAGCAGATTATCTCAGAAGAAAGATGTTAACTTTATATATTTTTATAGAAATATAACCTAATTTTCTCAGTTTTAAAATGCTGATGATCTAAAATATTTGTAAGGCACTAAGAAACATCAGTAGTGAGTACTTTATAAAGACCTATTTTGATTAGATTATATGTGGCAGATAGGCCAAAGACTGAAATATTTGTTCATGGAAAAATTACATACATTAATATTGGAACTAAACTACTCTTTCACCTGTTGGCCTAGGATGAGGTACAAAGCAGGTTATAATGCAGATGCTAACATGGATCTTGAGTACAGTAAGCGTGTGTCTGTTCAGTAAATAAAATAACATTACTTAATTTTCTAAGGAAATTAAGTTGCCTCTTTCCATGAGAATTAGATCCATAAAATATAAACAAAAAGCAAGACCTCAGCTAAGCATTGCATCTGCAATGTCGTAAGATTTTTGAAAGGGAGGAAGATTTTGACTGAACAGTCACTGTCTATTATTCAGGCTCTAATACAATTAATCTTACAGGTAGGTATGCTGCTGATGTGTTATTGTTATTTCTTGGAATTTATCATGGAGGGAAAAAAAAGCATCCTGTCAGTGCTACATTCAGCCCTTAACACCAAATTCTCAGCTAGTACATTAAGTGAAGTTTCACTGAAAGCAACCGCTCTCCATGTCTTTTCACCAGGCCTATAATCCAGACAAGGATCTTAAATCCTCATATCTGCTGGCCTGTGATAACTGTGTGAACTTTTTGTGACATTCTCTATCTGATACAGGGTAGACATTCAATAAATTGTATGGCATCTAATGCGTCATTTTGTCAGAAAAGGAGACAAAGCTGAGAAGACCCTTATTTGCAAGCTCTTATTTTAGGATAATTAATAAAATCTTCCACAATAACTGTGTACTGGCAGCATTCAAATTGCAGATACTGGACAAAGAGGGCCACAGAGACCCCTCTCTATTTCCAGGCAAATGAGGTAAAACTTCAGAGGGACTCCCCTGCCTTAACAATCACAGAAAGCAGCCAGTCAGCGAGCATCAGACTCTGAGACCTTTCTGCAGTTATGATTAGAGTTCCCTGTTTTGTGCTTTTCTCTTCTGTTGCAGTAATATCTGTCAGCATGCTGAGAGCATGCATGGGATGATGCTCCCATTTCCAGCCCCTCCAAGAGGTTTGATACCCCCAGGAAACCATAACAAAAGTCCAGTCTGACTCGGTGCATGGTCATTAGGTCCTTCAACTAAATGGGCTACCCTTTTCAAAATGGGAGGCAGTTGTCTAGCCACTGTATGTCTTCACCATTAAAACACAACTAGTCTGCTCAGTTCAGCTTTACTCTTGCCTTTGTCACTGTGATTGCTACGTTCTTCTCTCCTAACTTTTAAACTTTTCTCTGCAAGTTACTATCTTATCCCATCATTGCTGAATTTGTACACTGTTTAGCACAACAGAGCACATTCTTGGTTGGCTCTTAAAAAGTTTGGTAACAAAACTGATTCATAATGATACTACCAGCAGCAGTCTTTCAGGCTGTGCATTTTACTGTGTGATAATTCAAATCCCAGAATTCTGCCAAGAAAGCTTAGTTAAACTAAAAGGTGAAAAATTAGTCTGCAATTTTCTGGAGAATGTATAATTTATTACTTACATAAAGTGATAATGCTCATGAATGCATTTTCAAAATTGCAAATGCACAAAAATAAAATTTTGCTACCTGGACCTTTTTATTTAATAATTAATCAAAAGATATTTATGTAAATACATTATTACTCAGAAGTTTGACTCGAACATCATACAGGATAACTTCTTGATGCATTGGCTACTAGCTACCAAGCTTGACAGTAATATGATTTTCTGTCTAGATTTGTTGTTGATAGTACATCCTTCTCTTGTTTAGGTTGTTTCATAAATTATATGATATCGTGTGCGTGTGGCTGCTTTACTTACCTGAATAATCAATATAGTGAACTAAGAATATTATACATGAATGTAGGATTTGCATTCAACTTGAACAAATACTCAAATGTTTGTTATTGTTCAAATGTTATTATTCAAATATTTGGGGGGGGAGGGGGGGGGTTGTCTCTCAGCCTTGAAGTTTCATGCTTCTGAAGGTCATTTATGAGAATACTGCCAGGAAGAGAAGATATAGGGAACAATGTAAATCCATTTGATATGTTGTATAAATATTTTCCAAAGTGTTTGTGCAAGCTTGATGAAAACATTTATTCGGAAAGATTTCTTCAAAATTCCTGTTGCAAATACACATCCTCTATAGATCTGAAATGCAATGCCATAATTCTATTTACGAAGGTTAGAAAACTCAGTAGGTAAAAATCCTTTCACATTGTAGATTTGCATTTCAATTTGATTTAATTTAAAAAGAGAAGTTGCTTTTGCTGCCCTTTTTAAAGTCTGTATCAAATTCCAATTGAAATCCCCTGTTCAGTCAATCATATAGTGGATCAGAATTTCCAGCCACAATTCCCCAAATATGTTCATACTTAGCTTTATGCATAAGTAGTCCTGCTGAGTTCAGTATTTTATTGATGTGTAAAAGTTAAAACATGCATGTTTGTATGTAGGTGTATGTAGGATGGGTCCCCTAGTTGTCTGAAAACCTTTTTTTCATGTCAGCAACCTCTCATGACTCCACCCTGCTGCACATTCACAGGAAATAAAAAGAATAGGTAGTTTAACTACTTTAAAGAAGGAGTTAAGTTAAAATCTTCTAGTTAGATCTTGTATTAACATCAACATTAACCTCTTTTTTAACCTTAACAACCTCTTCACAATTTTTGCAATTCTTGCTAAAGATTGTACAAAGTAATGGAATAGTAATATTCTGAACCCGATTTTACTTTCAAAAGCATCCTTAAACCTTTAATGAAAAAGTTAGCAATGAATATTCAGTTATGGATTTTGTTTGCTGTAATTTTTATTAGGTTCATATTGAGGTAATTTATAATTTAGTTACAGCAAAACTCTCCTCATTGGAAAAAAAGCTGAGGCAAATTTTTAAACAAGTGTCTATTCTGGAAAAACATAGAGAGTTATTTAAGTGGTAAGAGAAAATTCGCAATGGGAGAAACATTAAAAAATAAGTAGCCAACCAAAATCCAGATATTTATCGTTCAGGATAGAGCTTATTTCCTGGATTAGTAAAAGGAAAGAAAGATAATGTCAATTACAACTGTTATCTCTTATGTATATTAAAAGCTTTCCATTTTCACTGGTGACAACCACAGCAAGCAAACAACTATTGATTAGAAGCCTTTAATGAGGAATGGATTAAAACCATTTCTCCCTCTGGTAGATATAAATATTTCATCTATAGCTCAGGAAAACTTCAAATATTTAAACTGTTGACAGTATCATTTGGCAATCTCCTAACATGCTACTCCTCCCAGAAGTCTTACAGCAGGAAAGCCTTACAAGTGTCAAAATCAGTTTTCACTGCATTATAGTACATTCATTATATGCCTTGACTTTCTAAATGCCCCCTTATCATAGAGTCTTCTTGTTCTTGATGAATGTAATTAGAATCCTAGAATGATAGAATGGTTTGAGTTGGAAGGGACCTTAAAGATCATCTAGTTCCAACCCCCCTGCATGAGCAGGGACACCTCCCACTAGACCAAGTTGCTCAAAGCCCCATCCAACCTGGCCTTGAATGCTGAAAAAGGGAGAGGGCCTCCACCTGTTTGACACTGTCCCACATGACATCCTGGTCTCCAAACTGACAAGGCGTGGATTTGACAGATGTACCACTCGGTGGATAAGAAATTGGCTGGATGGCCACACTCAAAGAGTTGTGATTAATGGTTCAGTGTCCAAATGGAGGCAGGTGACAAATGGTGTCCCCTAGGGGTCAGTATTGGGACCAATATTGGGTCCTGTTCAACATCTTTGTTGGAGACATGGACAGTGAGACTGAGTGTATCCTCAGCAAGTTTGCTGACAATATCAAGCTGTGTGGTGTGGTTGACACCCTAGAGGGAAGGGAGGCCATCCATAGGGACCTTGACAGGCTTGAGAGGAGGGCCAATGCCAACCTCATTAAATTCAACAAGGCCAAGTGCAAGGTCCTGCACCTGGGTCAGCACAACCCCAGGCACAAATACAGGCTGGGGGAAAAATTGATAGAAAGCAGTCCCGAGGAGAAGGACTTGGGGGTGATAGTAGATGAGAAGCTTGACATGAGCTGCCAGTGTGTGCTGAAGCCCAGAGGGCCAACTGCATCCTGGGCTGCATCAAAAGAAGTGGGGCCAGCAGGACCAGGGAGGTGATTCTGCCCCTCTCCTCTTGCGAGATGCTACCTGGAATACTGTGCTGGAACCTTCACCACAGGAAAGATATAGACCTGTTGGAGAGGGTCCAGAGAAGGGCCACCAAGATGATCAAAGGCCTGGAGAACCTCTGCTATGAAGAAAGGCTAAGAGAATTGGGGCTGTTCAGGCTAGAGAAGAGAAGGCTCTGAGGAGACCTTATAGCAGCCTTCCAGTACTTGAAAGGGGCCTATGGGAAAGCTGGGGAGGGGCTTTTCATCAGAGAAGATAGTGATAGGATAAGGGGGAATGGTTTTAAACTGAAAGAGGGTAGATTAAAGTTAGATATCAGGGAAAAAATCTTCACTATGAGGGTGGTGAGGAGCTAGAATGGATTGCCCAGAGAGGTTGTTGACACCCCATCCCTGGAGGTTTTTAAGGCCAGGTTGGGTGAGGTTTTGTGCAACCTGGTTTAGTGGTAGAGTTCCCTGCTGGGGAAACCCCATGGCAGGGGGGTTGGAACTTGATGATCTTTAAGGTCCCTTCCAACCTTAATGATTCTATGATTCTATATTCAGGAATATTCCTGGCTGTCTTAACATAGCTGTCATTGACATTCAGCACTCACCACTCACCACACAGCTTCAAATAGTTTACATAAAATAGATGGAGAGACTGATGATAGATGACTCATTGAGAGCCAACCCCTACAGGGAGAGGGCTTCCATTTCTCTGATTTTTGTACTCCCTCACAATAAAGGTTACACTGTAAAGAAATGCAAACTGTTCTCCCATTCAAGTAACAGCAGAGTCTACTTTGATAGATTTTTAATAAGATGGGAAGCATTACATGTTATAGTTACCTAGTCTAAAACATCACTGAAAAAAAAACAACAAACAACAAACCCAAACCAGTAAAAAACCCTAACAAGATACTTATCAAAGCTGCCCAGAAAAAAAAAAACAAAACACAAACATAAAAACAACTACCAAAAAACTTTCCCATTATGCGCAATTTGTTTTGATATTTTTTATTTCTTTTCAAAGTGCATTGGAGAAAAAAATACAACATGCTTAAAAAGTTAACAACTACACAGAAGTCCTTGAGAACAGGCAAAGAGCTAATACTACAGCACCAGCAAAGGATGGGTAGGAACAGTTCAGAGCCTATACAACCTTAAATATTATTCCCTCATATCTCAGATAAGCAGTCATTAATATATCGAGGTATTTTACTTTCATCTACCACCTCCTCACATAGCTAAATTTGAAATATCTTGATAGAAAGTAATTAATTGTCAAAACAAATATATTTCCATGTCAACTTCAGTTTTTAATAAAATTAGGCTTCTACCAGTACCAGCAAACCAACTGAAAATTGCTAGTGAGTATGAGATACTTTGCTTTTATCATGAGGTAAATGCATTGTTGACTTGGTGAAGTCAATTGCAGCTTGAAGCATTCCTATCTCTACCTGAATTTCAGAGAGCTAATATAAGCAAATGCTAATTGCTAATGTTAGTAAATGCCAGTTTCTGTGAAAATGTACATTACTGGTAGTGAAAGCAAATTGCCAGATTGATTGGCCAATATAGCTGCTAGATGCTAAAGTTGATAGTGGACATTTGTGTTGCTGTTGTACAAGCATGGAAACATACTGAAATATTTTGTCATTCAAATAATGATAAAATACTTCTGTACTTTTAGGCATCAAATTAAAAAATAGTCTCAGTACAACATACTGTTTTTTAATGTACCCTTAACTCCCTGGGAGTCTTTGACCAGAGCACTCCAGACCTTTCATCACTAAGCCAAGATTTTGCAGCTCATCTCATCAGCATAGTTTTAATGGTCTGAGGAATATTGATACATGACACTTGGAGAGTCTAGTGGTTTGTCTGGACTATATAAAAGACTACATTCAGATGTGGAACTGGAATCAGTCAAGTTCAACATGCATGCCATATACTTTACAGTAAATAACATATATAAATTGCTGATTTTTTAATTGGTCTTTATGATTTTCTTCTTCTCTCTCCTACTTGATGAAAAATCTGTTGCAAAATCTAAGTTAGCACTAATCATTATTTTTTTTTACCATTTAAATCTGCCTAGAGGATAAATATGTTATACAAGTTTAGCTTCTTTTTCTGGAAGATCATTTGGATACTTTTTAATAACTTAGGAATGGTTTACTTATCCCATAATTCTTGTCTTCACAACCATTTTTCAGTTGGTTGGTTTGTGCTTTACATGACTGCAATGTTTTACCTGTCCCTTTTTATAGACAATAAAATGAGGTATGGAATTGGCATCTAATTGTACTCAGGTGAAGGAGGAACAGTGGAAAAACCCATGATGTATATTTCAACTCAGACCTCTTTGACGAGAGCCATATCACTCAGTATAAACAAGAAAGGCAAGAATGATTTCTTAAAACACACAAATGTATTTTGAATGGGTAACTTTCAAAAATGAATAATTTTGAAGACAGGGCATTTCTAGTTTTTCAAACTCCCCTGTCTGCTTGGTCAACTTATTTACACAGGTTCATTAAACAGTTCAGAGAATTGAAATAATATCCTGTCCATATGACATTTTCACAAGTCATGATAGTTTTCTTTGAGTAACTCCATAGCATGCTTTTTTTGTTTGTTTGTTTTAAAGTGTGTTTCTCTCCTGAAAGCCTATGTGTTTTACAGAAGGATTTTTTCATATTGAAATGTGAGATTCTGGATCCCCTGTCTGAGTGTGCAGAGCAGTGACTGGACTGCCAGGAGGCCTTTGCAGCCCGAGTGATGGCCAGGAGAATGTGGATACTTGGCACCAACAGAGTATTGGTGTAAGTGCCAGCTGGAGCTCAGGATTACTCTGTTGACACACACACACACACACAGAAAAACTCAACTCCTCTGAAGACAATATAAAAATCCTCACTTGTGTCAGTGCTGCCAGCACTCACTTGGCACCTCTGTTTCCCAGATGGCAGAAAGGGATAAATCTGAATGCCCTGTCTTTTCTCCAACCGGTGGAATGAAGACTAGTCTTGTGGGGAAGGCAACATTGTATTTAAAATCTCCAGTCATTGTCATGCATGAACATATGCACTACTACCCTGACTGAATCAGACCTCTGGAGTTCCTACAGTTATATGGTCATACAGGAATCCTCCTACTATGCAGTCACAACTTTTAAAGTGCAATGGAGTAACATCATATAAGGATTAAGTCGTCTTTGTGGCATTTCGAGACTATTTTCGTAGTTTTTGGTGTCTAACATACAGACTTTATCTTCAAGTCCAAAAATAACAGTGGCTGTGATTCAGACATTGCAGTCATCATATTTAACTTACTGTAACTTCCAGCTTACATTAATTATTATTTTTCACATTAGGCTTAAGACACAAAAATTAAGTATATGGATGTAGTGTTCATTTATTGGCAATTTTTCTTAACCAGTAGCACTGCTATTGCATTTTTATGGGTAAATTCTCCAGAGTGGAATTGTTTATTTACAGTTATGTACAGTGTATGCCTTTCCATGGGTCAGCCCTTTTGAGGTTTTTTAGTCAACATCATGTGGGTTCTTTTTTTTACTCTTTGACTTTCTGTAAGTTTGGAGTGGACTGGATTTTGTTTCCATGTTGTTTGACATGATACATTTTGGCACTTTGATTAGAGATTGCGCCTATTAAACTAAAATATGAATTCCTGAATTTCTGTGGTAAATCTAGCTTCTGTGCAGTAACTTGAATAAACTTCAAGATCAGTTTTAGGCCTCTGAAAAATAACACAATTTTGTTTATTTGTGGTCTTATCTGCATCTGAGTTGAAAAGTAGAATGTTGACCAGTGCCCATTTTCAGACTTTTTGTGGGTATAAATAAAATTGCACATTTTTAGAATCAGTTATGTTAGAATTCAATTATCGAATGGTAAAAAGGCAGTGCCAATAATCTCAGAGAGACTTCTGACACAGAAACAGCAATGGATCTTAAAAACAGACGTGTGTTACAAAAGGCTGCTTATTCACACTGTGCCTATACTTAATGTGAATCTAACAGTGACATCTTTATGAGGGCAAAGTACTGTCAATCAATGTAAGACATGCAGACAAAACCACTAATGTTGCCATTAACTGAATTAATTACAAGAGCAAGTCTCTTAAGATATAAATTGGATCTAATTTTTTTATAGAATACAGCACTTCAAGATTAAATCAAATATTGGCTTATCAAGCAGAGTAAGTGGTATAGAACCCAGAACCTTTGTACCATTTATATCACCAAAACCATTTCAAATCTATGAACAGGTATTTCAACAAGAATGAAGACAAAAGGCTGCTTCTTGTTTCACAGAAAGTAGCAGTAAGTAGGTAAACCAAATTCAGAAGTAAAGCCACATGTTTCAACATTGAACTTCAAACAGGAACTTGCTCTTCAGGGAGATATGTAATTAAGGTGAAATATGCAGAGTGCCCAGTGCCACATGCTATGAGTAACTTTTAAAAATGTTTTTTATATGATTGAAAAGTTTTGAAACAGTTTACTTTAGACTTAGACTAGAAATGCCAAACTGCTTACCAGCAAACAGTTAACATAACTGATGCCACCTTAAAATTAATTATTTTATTTTCAGATTTATCACTGAATCAAATAATTTAAGAAAGAAATTGTGCACAATTGTGCTTGTTTATGCATTAGTTACAGAATACTATCTATTAACAAAATTTATTAAACCAAGGACCAATATCAAGGATCTTCCCAAAGCTGATGATTTTATTAACCTGGAAACCTCTGTAGCTACTTTTATCAAGCACCATATTTTTCTGGTTGGACAGTAAACCCACCACAGCTAAATATTATTTTTTTTTACCCATAAAGTAAATTAAAGTGAAAACTCTCACTGGTCTTAGAGCAGAAGCACCATAGAAACTTTAAGTGGCATATTGGCTCGAGAAATCAGCATGAAAAACAAAATTGTTTATGTGTACAGCCACCCAAAAATGATATTAAAATCAATGAAATAAAAAAGCTGTAGAGCTTCAATAAATAAATAAATTAATAAATAATCTGAAAAACAGCACTATTTGAAATAGCTACGAAACTGAAGCTACAAACAAAACTGAGGAGCAGAACCATTGGTAGCTCAAAGTGGTATAGAGGGAATCATAGTGTTTACTTGTAAAACTACAATGCTACTTAACTAGCCTTGTTTAAAAGTAAAATTTATATTGGTATGCAAAATTTTGTCCTTAGAGGCATTTATAATTCAAGTCATATCTGCTGAGTTCACAGCACATAAAGTGCTTTTTCACTGTGATCTTAAGCATTTTAAATTTATGTATTATTTATACTTAAGTTTATCCAATGTGAATGTATGTGGCATTAAAATCTATGCCCAAACATACAAAAGAACCTATAAAAACAAGCTGTAAATAAATAGCACCCTTGGCAGCTAAATTATGGAAATAGAGAGCAATGGAAATTTTGGAACATGTTTAATAGTGCATTTTACAGCTCTACTCATTGTTTACCTTGCCTTTCAGTGTCATTCAGAAAACATATCTTGATTGGTAATGGCACTCATAGCAACAGGCAAAGCTTGAAAAACACTAGTGTGTCCTTTTTATTGTGGAGCTTCAGAAGATGAAACATTAAAAGGTGAAAATGATAAGTACCGATAGGAAGTGAGAAACATCTCCAAAGTTCTGAAATGGTGATTTGTTACAAGGAGACTTACAGAAAGAGTTTTATGTAGGTTCTTGCTCAGGAGAGAAATTAAAAAAAAAAAAAAAAAAAAAAAAAAAGAGCCACATTTGGAATATGACTGAAGAAAATAATCTGCATCTTCTCTTAAAACTGGAGATGGTGATTTGTAAATTAATAGAATTGTATAGTTCTGTGTGATAATCATGGCAACTTTTGTGAAGCATAACCTCAGGATGACAATGAAACTCACAAAATAAGAGAATCAGTCCCATTGCCTAGAAAAAAGGCTTGGGAAAAAAAGTAAGGGTGGACTTCAGGTATTGGTAGGTCAGAGATGGAAACCAACTATGAGTAATGTCAGCTTCATTTCAATGGCTGAGATTGTCTAAACCTGAATCAGTTGGCCAAAAGAAGAACTGGATTTTGGTACAATGTATCTGCAACTACTGCTGTTCAGACTTCATTTAATTTAAAATTGACCACTTCATTTTAGCTACATGCAGTACAATGCCCTTTTAAATATACGTGTAGATAATAGTGACAGGATCTAGATGAAGATAATAGAGGAAGATATAGAAGTACAGAAGTAGTTGGAATAGAAAGAGGATCAGTAGCAGAGCTGTTGTTATGCGACTGTACTCTAGAATAAGCTCTCAACCTGCAGCCTGTTGTGAGGAGAGGCAGAAGACCAGAGGAAAGTGAGACTCAGGTGATCTGGACTAGAGGCAATGTAGTTTGTTATTTTCTAGTGCTTGCCTCATTGTGGTATAAACTGTTAATTAAAATATATTAATCTTTTCCCAGAAGGAGTGCAAATACAGGTCCTAGCCACCATCGTAACAGCCACTAAGTCTGATAAATGAGTTATCACAGTGACAGACTGAGGCATCAGCAGACTTTTCCCTTGGTAACAGAGATGCTGCCCAAACACTGTTTTCTATTTTTTTTTTTCTGAGAGAACTATTCCGCATTGTTATGTAGCTGTGATCCCAACCTTTATTCCTAGACTTTACAGAGAATTTCGGGCATCTCTATATTGCAGGATGCAGTGGATACAGCAGTGGCTTGTAACTTGAGAAAAAGGGATTCACATCTTGATCTGTTCCAGTGTTTCCCCTGGTACTGAAAACATCTCAGTCTTTTAGTGTTTTAGTTTGCACTTTATAAAGCAGTGAGCGGAGTGCTCCCCTAGTTCAGAAGTGTGATGCAAGGACAGAACACTGAAAGTTCTGAGGTAGACCGGTACTCCGTGAATGCATGCTATAAACACATACAAGATAAAAAGATACAGCTATCACCTCTTAGACAAGCAAATGTCAGCAGTCATTGATATGTGCCAGCTAGAAAAAATACTAAAATAAGAAGGTGGAAATCCATAGTAAAAGATACAGGATCAACTGTGGGAAATACAAGGAAATCTGATTACTCCAGATGAAGCAAAATATTTGTCACTGAACTGCAGAGATCATCTCAGAGCAGTGGAAACATCACCTTATCCTTACTTAATTTTTAATTATTTCTACCTGGCCAGAACTATTGAGTGAGAGAATGTTAATGCTTTCAACTGCAGTTTAGATAGTGGTAGCAAACCCCATGGATTTTCTCCCTAATCTCTTCCTCTGAGTATGTGTTAAAGACAGCATCACCCAAGCCATTCATTCTCCATGCTTTTTATAGTATTTCACCTACAAAGTGTCAATTAGACAGTATTTTAAAAGAAAGGGGTGCTTATTCTTAAAAAAAAACCAAAACAAACAAAAATAAAAACAAAAAAAACCCAAAGCAACCATAAAAAAACCCAACAACAACAACAAAAAACCCCCACACCATAACCCAAAACAAAACAAAACAAACCCCAAACAAACCCAAACCCAAACCCAAAGACCAGGCCCACATAAAACCTGTAGGATAAAATCTAATTATCATTATAGTGAGAAACCAGGGGATCTATTCCAAAGAAAGAGAACATGGAATATAGAGGAACTTAATGTTTTCGTGTTCTGGTACCTTTCCAGGGATTCTGTTAGTGGGCTCTCTAATTTGAATGACAATACCAACTTTGTTATATGTTATTAGCAGTTCCACACGGGACTCCTCAGTGGAGTCTGTGGAAAACCATCTTCCTTTTCTGTGGAATGGATGAGGGAAAGACATTATAAATAGCTACTTTTTAAAAATGAATACAATTCTTTGAAAATGGATAAAAGCATTAGGAAAGGATGAAGGCAGCTGAATTCTACACCAGTTAAAACTGCTATGAAACTAATAATTAAGGATTTAAATTTCAAATAGCAGACAGCTTCATGCACTAAATGGGTTCTGAGCTAATTTTTTCTGGAAACCCGTGCTTTACTTCATTATATGATGCAAATTAGAATATTTTATATTCTAATACTCAACATACGTATCACATTAAAAACTAGTATTAGCTAAGTCTCTTTAAAAGCATTTGTTATAATGGAAAACTTAAAAAACACTCTGAAAATTAATGCAAATCCACCACAATCTAAAAGAAAATGAAACTACAAGCAGAACTGTTGTTGAAGGAAACTCTGTCCTGGAGTCTTATCCAGGGTGTCTTTCACCGTATTTTCTGAAAACACTTCAAATTAATTTTCAAGATTCAGTGACTCAGAACATAATAGATTTTATAAGCAAATAAGTGAGAAGAACTTATTGTGTTTTCAAAATGTTTACTATTTAAAAGGCTCCAAGTTTCACAGCTTCTCACTCAACTATCTACAATGCAACTCTAGAGGTCTGGTACACTTTTTCTCTTTAGAACTGTTTTCTGACAGTAGGGGACTTCTGAAAAATTAATGACCTATATAAAAATTAGAGGAATCAGAGGCATAGGATCTCTTAACTGGGTTTCTTTCCTTTTTATGTCTTGACTAGTTCTCTGATCAACAGGGTTGGTGTTTTTTTCCATTGCTTCCCTAGAGCTGACAGACTAAATGTCTGGCTGCTCTTTAATCTTGAAAGAATATTTTACACTTTCTAAAGAAGTTGGGTCAGGTGTTCTGAATAGAGAAGAAATTTTCTTATAATAATTTTCTTTAGGTTAATCCTTTTGTACCTGGATGCCTCACACCTAAATATGTTCCAGTGAAGAGTATAGATGAAAGTAGTGAAATTTTATTCAGGCATTTTCTATGAAAAAAATTACTTAGTGTGGTCTTTATTCTAAATAGGATGAAAATCTTAAAGTCGAGATAAAATAGGTGGAAATTCCAGAGGAATTTATTGTAGCCTACATTCTCTCTTCTGCTTCCATACAATCAAGGGACAGATGTATAATATCATATTGGAAGTGATTCTCCAAGATATTTGCCCAAGGCTCAGTCTGAATCTCAAGGGCTGGAGAACATGAAATCTGTTGAGAACTTTTGCATGTTATGAAAACATTTCTAAAAGGAGAAGTCAAAACCAAAATTCCTGTGTAATCAAACCCTAAGCTAGCTTTATGGACTGATTATCAGGTAAAAAAAAACAGAACATTGGTTTCAAACTGATATTTAATACTCCAACAATAGACATAAAACAAAAAATGACTTTTTGACCATTGGATTACAGAAGTTTTTATTTGTTGAAATTTTGTATGTGTGTAAGGTGTTAGACTCTATATTTGGATTAGTCATACTCCTAGAACTATGACACTGACCATATAGCTAGCTATTCACTGTCTTCTACTCCTTTCACGTTCCCACCCCAACCATAAAGTAGGCTAGATTCAGTTTCACAAGCAAACTGCTGAGCCTGTCCTTCTAAATATAAATGAAAACACATTTTAATCCACAACACACTAAAATCTAACCTTATAACACAACAGCAGCAAGAGCTCTCTATTAAATAGCATACCTCCCTGTGAAATGAAATCCCTTTCAGCAAATGTTGTTTAAAGACCAAAGGACAGTCTTCTACTTAAATCCCTACTGAATTTTCACAGCATCTGCCAGAACTGATCAAAACTCTCCAATAAAATAGCAGTTAGCAAAATTTACAAAGGTCATACATATGGAGATAGCATCCAGTAGTGAAAGGACAGACTATAAAAAGAATCCCAAACTCTACTCTTCTCTGGCACCTAAATTGTTATCTTTTATAAGCATTTTTATGATAAAAAGTTGCAATAACATGCTCTTGCTCTAGGTATTTCCGAACATGGAGATATTTCAGAAAACACTAATGAGATCTTTAAGAGGATTAAACAAAATGTGACCAGGACAAAGGACCTTTTTAGGAAGACAATATTCAAAAAACAGCAAGCAACCCTCAATCAGACTATTTTGTATAAACTCTAATGAAAAGAATGTTAATGATATTGAATACTTATCATGGAAAGTGCTAAGAGGAATTCATGTTGCTATTTGTGGCATGGAAAACATTTAATGAAAGTGCCCCTATGCAGTAATTGCTATACCATAAACCCTCAAGTGAGTAAGCATCATGGAAATATTTTGTTAAAAGTTTAACCTGAATGAGCATTTTTTCTATTTAGGTGCAGACAGAGTTTTCCATAGTGACCACTTTGTGGGATGTTATAATCTCCTTGATGTTGTATAGTTCTGAATTTCTGAATCTTTTTAATCTTTCTGATTGAAAATGTAATTCTAGTGTGCTTATACTACAGTGACTTGGAACTACTGGATGTATACATCTACTTATTCCCTTCCCAAGTATAAGAACTTCTTTATACACTTGCACTTCCCAAATAAAATAGCTACTCTGCCCCCTCTGTTTAAGGCACACACACTACATCGTGCTGAATTTATGGAATTCAACTATTTGGGGAAAATTCTATTCTGTCAACATTCTCTTTTATTCTTGTCATTGAGACACCTTTCTTTTTTGTTCTCTTTTAACTTTTCCAGTGGGTATATAAACGTTTGGATTACCTCTGACCTTTTAGCCATTAATTAAATTTTAACTGACAGGTTTTTTCTACTAGCATGGAAATACAACCTCTGTGGTCACACACTTCCTGGTTTTGATCTGACCTGTAAGTACTAAAATATGAATCAACTCACATCACAATATTCTCAACCTGACTGAAGCAAATAAATCCTTGAGATTTTACACTGAGAACAGCACGGATAATTAAAATGCTTCCTAGAAGTAACATTTCAAATTTTAAGTGTATTTACTTCAGTCTTTGTCAGCTTGCTTTCTGGTTCACATTCAGCAAAGATTCTAGGAAATACAGTGACAGAATATCCTAAAACAAACCCATTCTGTTGCTAGTATTTATGGTATTTGCAGACAAGAAATTACTTTTTTTTTCAAACACATATGTGCCAGAAACAAATGTTTAAGAGGCTGGTCTTCTCCAAAAGATAAGTAAATATAATGAATATTTATATAGATAACTATTTGGTTGCTTAGTTTGTAAACAGAATCACCAGAAATCTATGTTGAGTATTAGCAATATTTAATTCAGTAACTGAATACATTGAAAGAGCATAGATAAAAACTACAGACTAAACATTCATGTTCATAATCATCCATGGCAAACTACTGAATCAAGGAACTGAGGAACATCATTATGTGTGCTTGAACAACATGTTGGCAAACAAAATATCTTGCCAATGGCACATTTTGAAGCAGAATCCATATCCTGATTCACAGTCTCCAGTGACAGCCAACAGACAAAGCTGCTGCTGAAATGTTCAAGGTCTTAATTTATTTAATTGTACTTATAATATTATTGGGCATTAGCTCAAAATCATTATGCAGAAGATTGTTATTTATGTCCTCAAATTATAATTTTCTCTAAAACGTTGTGTATAGAAGTAGTAGCATAGAAGTAGTTTGTCTGACTATGTGCCTCCTTCTATAAATAAATGTCAATATTTTAGTTGCAACACCATAAATCATCATATAAGAATAATTACGGTGAAGCACTGAATTATTTGTCTCAGAATGGAGACAAAAGTACTCCCTGAGAACTCCTTTAATAGAGAGCAGTCTCAGGTAGAAGTCTGACATCACTTATGTCAAGAACTTCATGACTTGCAGGCTGACCAGTACATACAATGACCATTCTATTTCATTTCATTTCCATACAAGCAGAAGTAAAAAATATTTTTTTATGAAATTTACTTTCTGTACTGAGGTTGAGTACACACAGTTTCTTATTCGAAATAAACCAAGTATCAGGGCTGGGGGGGGGTGGGAATAATGTCATAAGGTCAATTACTCACATAAGACCTATTAAAAATGTTAAGAATCCAAGAAATGAAAACTAGTTCTCTTACAAGATTTAGCAAAATGGTCTCCTGAAACATTTTCTCACCAAACTTCTGGCCAAATCATTAAGTATATGAAGCCTGTCTTTCAAATTTAAAAAAGTCGGTCGGAGAGTATGGAACTAAAACTGCAGATTCCCTGCTGTTTTGGGCTTTACAGTTTTCTATAGCATGGTTAATGTTGTTTGATAGTATCCTGATGAACTGCTGCACCCTTTGATGTATTACTTTAAACATTTAAAAAATATGGAAGATCCTAAATTGCAATACACAACTGAAATACTCCCAAACAGATCTGGTAGACTCAGGGAATTAAGTAGATCTTACTTGGGATATTAAAGCCATTGACAATGTCTAGTCTTTAAAAAGACATAGCTTAACTCAGTTACATATTCTGGGCCTAATGGTTTGTTGGACTGATCATGCTGCAAGAAGCTCAGACATAAGGTAATTGCCTCTTTCTCTTTTTTAATATATATCAGCAATTATGTGTTAAGTAATGTACCAGTAATAATCTATCCTTTTCTCTCAGACTTTATGTGACCAGGTACTACCCTGTCCAAGATTTTTTCTTGCTTATGAAGGTTGCAAATTTGCTTTGTGTCAAACTGAGATTCTTGTTCTCTTCTGTTAGTATATTTTGGACTCTATGAGTCCCTGTTATGTTCACTGTTTTTAGGGGGTGTTACTACTGTGTTTAAGAGGAGGAAATACTAGAACAGAATACATTATTCCCTGGAAAAATGTTAGTAGCATTGCTTTCATTGCAGACACAACTGAAGTCCATTTGAAATATGCAATGAATAGGTCATAGTAAGAAAACAATTTGTACAGCCTCCTGCTATTGCAGGTTTTAAACAATGTAATTCCTTTTGGATTAAAAGTTTTCACTCTTTTTGTTACTGGGTCTTCACTTTATGCTTAAGGTAAGACAATCTATTCTTCAGTGAAAATGCTATTTCATTTTCTTGTCACTCTTGCTTTGTCTATAAGATTGCTCAATAAAATCTACAGAGTTATACAAAAATTCTCTCTTTGTGTGAACTAATTTCAGAAGTGGTAAATATAACAGGTATACAAGGTACAAATAAGAAGTGGCATTTACAGTAGAATTGACCTCCCAGACATGATTTTCCTCAAGTTATTATGTTTCATAACTCACTTCAAAGCTTGTCTCTGTTTATGTCTCTGTCAAGCTCCACTAGACATTCCTTTATCTTCTTCTCATGACAGTAAAGAAACAAAGTACCTAAATCTACAGTGCTCTCTTTGTAGCACTGGACAACCATAAGGTGAGCTTCACCTGTCAGGTAGATTCCTCATTTGGAGAAGAGATATTCAGTACAAATGGAGCTTGTTGTCCTTTTTAGATATTCTGAGAATGCTTTCTAGAAATGTTAAGTGAACAGTAGAATGATATTGCCAAAGTTTGCCATAGCAGAGGAACCAGAAAACACCTGCTCATTCAGTGGAATTTCCTTACTTTTTTTCTTTCATAGAATCATAGAATGGTTTGTTTGGAAGGGACATTTAAAGATCACAGAGTTCCAACCCCCCTACCATAAGCAGGGACACTCTCCACTAAACCAGGTTGCTCAAAACACCATTCAACATGGCCTTGATTAATTCCAGGGAGGGAGCAGCCATGACTTTTCTGGGTAACCTGTTATTGCATTTTGACATCCTCATTCAAAGATTTTCTTCCTTGTGTTCAATCTAAACCTAGTGTCTTTCAATTTAAAACTTTTGCCCCTTTTTCCTGTCATCACAGGCCCGGGTAAAAAGTCTTGCTTCATCTTTCTTATAAGCTCCCTTTCTATGTTGAAAGGCTGACATAAAGTCTCTCCGAAGACTTTTCTTCTCCAGGCTGAACAACTCCAACTCTCTCAGCCTCTATTCATAGGAGAGGTGCTCCAGACATCTTACTTTTTGTAGTCTTCTGGACCTTCTTGAACATGTCCATGTCTTTCTTGTACTGTGGGCCCCCGAACTGGACACAGTACGTCAAGTGGGGTCCCAGGAGAATAGAGGGGGACTGCCATTGCCTTTGACGCACTGGTCACACTTCATTTTATGCAGCCCAGGATATGATTTGCTTTCTGGGCTGCAAGCTCACTTTGTCAGCTCATGTTCAATTTTTTGTCCACCATTACCCTCAAGCCCTCTTTGCAGGTCTGCTCTCAATCCATTAATCCCTCAGTCTATATTCATATTGTGGATTGCCCTGATGCATGTGCAGGACCTTGCACTTGGCCTTGTTGAACTTAATGAGTTTCACATGGGCCCAATTCTCAAGGCTGTCAGGGTCCCTCTGGATAACATCCCTTCCCTCCAGCAAATCAACTGCATCACTCAGCTTGGTGTTATCTGCAAACATGCTGTGGGTGCACTCAATCCCACTCTCTTTGTCATTGATGAAGACATTAAATACAGTTGGTCTCAGTACAGACCATTGAGGGACACCCCTCATTACTGGTTTCCACTTGGACATTGAGTAAAAGTCTTTGAATGCAGCCATCCAGCCACTTCCTTATTCATCTAACCGTCTGTCTGTCAAACCCACATCTCTCCAGTCTAGCAGCTAGAGTGCTGTGAGGAACAATATCAATGGCCTTACACAAGTCTAGATGGATTGCATCCATAGCTCTTCCCTTGTCTACTGAAGCAGTCAGTCCATGTAGAAAGTCACTAGACTAGTCAGCTGACTAATAATGAACAGTGGAGTGAGAAATACATTCTGAGCATATCAGCACAGCTGGAACCCCTCTACAGAAGGCACAGGGAGAAACTGAGTCTCCAGGGAGTGCTCTACCCAGGTGAAGAGCATTTCTTCTTTCCAGAACCTTTAAAATTTGCATTGGTATTTCTCCTCAGGCATGTGCATGAATAGAACCTATGATAGCACTGCTAAAAACCACATTTACATCTCAGTAATTATGCTGGCTAACCTTTGCTCCTAATGAAATCCTAATTCTCTGTTTCAGCATAGTGCTGTTTAGCAGTCCTTTTTTCATTATTGTTTCCCCCCCCCTCAAAAAAAAAAGGACAAACAAAAACCCCCCACTTTCTTCAGTATTATCTTTTGAAAAGAAATCTTTGAATATACACACATTCCCACCCTCAGAACAGATGTTGCACCTCCTGTATAATTTGATCATTTGTTTAGTTTTACAAGCAAAAATGAATTTGTTCTTGCCAAACCTACACTAAGATTAACCTCCACAACTCCTGCAACTCATGTAAATTTAAATGTTTTCCAAGGCCTGAAACCACACCATTGCTTATTCCTCTCACCCACTTCTAAACTTCCCTGTGACTTGTGATTTCAAGAATACACTTTCACTTGTGGTGTCTCATCTGTCTAAAACTTGTTTCTTTTTCTCCCTACGTCACTGAATCATTTCTTCAAATCTCACCTTAAAACCTCCCTGCTCTCTTTAACCTATGATTTACAACCTCTGGAAAACATTTCAGTGATATCCTTTATGAAGCATGCACAGTAAAAAGGAAATTTATTGTAGTCTTGTTGAAGCAAGCTATACTTGCAGTACCTGTGACTATGAATTAAGGGTCCTAGAGGGTCCATTCAAGACAGATTGACCATTGCAGAATCTATTGAAGTCTGAGCATTTACTTTCACTCACCTGAAAACCTCATAGCTACACCCTTGCAGGCTTCTAGGCTGTCATCTTTCTTCTTGCCTTTGACCTCATAACTTTACTCCTGATGACAGATGACACCACTGAGTTTTGCCCATCTTCAACAAGGTGCCTATTTTGGGCCCAGTAGAACTGAAGAAAAGGATGTAGTTCCCTTATCTCTCCCACCAGTGACCAGCATCATTTCCCGCATCCTGACCTTTGATACTTTGCAGAGAGAGCAGCAGTAGAAATTTAAAAATCACAGCACTCTTTTGTTCGATCTAACTAAATGAAGGATGAAATTTTTTTAATTGTCACCTTATCTAAGCAGTCTGAAAGATGGTAGATTTAGGTGTCTATTAAAAGACAAAGACAAACAATTTGATACAATATCGGTTCTATTCATTTCAGTGTGAGGATGTGGGGAGGCAAACCCACAAAGGCAGATGGGCTACACAGTGAGGGTGAGCTCTAAGAAAACATGTGTGTGAAAATTTGTAGGGTGGTGTGGCACAAACAGTATCATCCAGAAACTCATGCAAATAGTACCTATTTATAAGGCTACTATTCCTCCCCATTCAAAATGAACTAATCCTTGTAGCAGGTAATTATCTGTATTACTGTTGAAAAGGCCATTTAAATCTAGCTGTTTTGTTAGATCAGCTAAACATTTTTGCCCATGCTTATTTTTATACCTTGGAATAGTCTTGGGATGAAACTTTTAATTTTTTTATTTCACTGACACTTGCTTGAAATTTTTTTTTAAATTTCTTTGAGTAAGAATTTGAATAGAGGAGGAAGGATACCTGCACTGATGGGCAAGGAGATGCTGAAAAAAAACACATGTGGAAGAAAGAAGTTCACAGTATGTGGAAAAAGGGATTAGGCACTTGGGAGAATTATAGCAATGCTGTCAGGGTACGTAAGAAGGTAACAAGGAAGGCCAAAGCCCTGTTGGAATGAAATCTAGCAAAGGAAGTAAAAGAGAGTAAGAAAGGCTTCTTCAAATGCATCAGCAGTAAAAGGAAGAATAGGGAAAATGTGGGCCCAGTGCTGAATGAGGTGGGAGTCCTGGTAACAAAGGATGCAGAGAAGGAAGAGTTAGTGAACACCTTCTTTGCCTCAGTCGTTACTGCTAAGACCAGCCAGTGAGAATCCCAGGTGCTGGAAATAAGAGAGAAAGCCTGGAGGAAGGTCAATAGGGACTGGGTTAGAAATTTGGGTAAACTGAACATGCACAAATCCATGGGCCCTGATAGGATGCACACATGAGTGCTGAGAGAACTAGCTGCACTGTCCATCATTTTTGAAAAGCAGGAGAGGTGCCTGAGGACTGGTAGAAAGCCAATGTCACTCCAGTCTTCAAAAAGGGCAAGAAGTAAGATCCAGGAAACTACAGACCAGTCAGCCTCACCCACATTGCTGGAAAGATGATGGTGCAGCTCATTCTGGAGGTCAACTCTAAGTACATGGGTCAAAAGAAGTTTATTAGCAGTAGCCAGCATGTATTTACCAAGGGGAAATCATGTTTGGCTAATCTGATAGTCTTCTATGATGATGTGACTGAATGGGTAGATGCAAAGGATGTTGTCTACCTTAACCTTAGCAAGGCTTTTGACACTGTCTCCCATGATATCTTCATGGGTAAGCTCAGGAAGTGTGGGTTGAAAAAGTGGATGGTGAGATGGATTGAGAACTGGCTAAGCAATAGAGCCCGGAGGGCAGTGATCAATGCTGCAGAATCCAGTTGGGGACCTGTAACTAGTGGAATTCCCCAGGGGTCAGTACTGGCTACAGTCCTGGTTACAGTTCAACATCTTCATCAACAAACTGGATGAGGGGACAGAGTGTATCCTTATCAA
Organism: Chaetura pelagica; assembly: GCF_000747805.2. NCBI lineage: Eukaryota > Metazoa > Chordata > Aves > Apodiformes > Apodidae > Chaetura > Chaetura pelagica. The sequence continues at coordinate 2,554,821 of NW_009953496.1, read as the reverse complement.
GTTTGCTGATTATATAAAACTGGGAGGATTAGCTGATACACAGGAAGGCTGTGCAGCCGTTCAGCAAGATCTGGACAGACTGGAGAGCTGGGCAAACTGGAATGTAATGAGGTTCAACAAGGATAAGTTTAGAGTTCTGCACCTGGGGAGGAATAACACCATGCACCAGTACAGATTAGGTGTTGACCTCCTGGAAAGCAGTTCCATGGAGAAGTATCTTGGAATCGTGATGGGCAATCAGTTATCCATGGGACAGCAATGTGCCCTTGTGGCCAAGAGGACCAATGGGATCCTGGGGTGCATTAAGCGTCTCCAGCAGATCAAGGGAGGTCATGTTTCCCCTCTGCTCTGTCCTAGTGAGACCCCACCTGGAGTATTGTGTCCAGTTCTGTGCTCTCCAGTTCAAGAGGGACAGCAATTTACTTGAGAATCTGATAGAGGGCTACAAGGATGATTAAGGGACAGGAACATCTGTCTTATGAGGAAAGGCTGAGAGACCCAGGGCTGTTTAGTCTAGAAAAAAGACTAAGAGGGGATTTTATTAATGTATACAAAAATATCTGAAGGGTGGCTGTCAAGAAGGAGGGGCCAGTCTCTTTTCAGTCATGCCCTGTGATAGGGCAAGGGGCAACAGAAACAAACTACAAACTACACCTCAACATAAGGAAAAACTTCTTTACTGTAAAGGTGATTGAGCATTAATTGGGCTGCCCAGAGATGTTGTGGAGCCTCCTTTCCTGGAGATTTTGAAGACTCTGAAGACCCATCTTGATACTTTTCTGTGTAGCTTGCCCTAGGTGATCCTGTTCTGGCAGGGGGATTGTGCTTGACAATCACCAGATGTCCCTTCCTACCCCTACCATTCTATGATTCTACAATTTTCAAGCCTTTTGTACTGGTCAAAGCACTAGAAATGGAAGAAGAAAATTCCAGTTCACATTCATGTGAGTCCCAGAGTTCTGACCTGAAGGAAACAGTGTGAATATTTCAGGCTTGTCATACATTTTTCCATGTTGATAATACATGGGTTGGAATATATTTAATTGTGTGCATTTTCTGTGTGCATTGTCAGTAACAACAATAAGTAGCTAAAATAAAGAATTGATCTTTTGTGTAGGTCCAGTGCATCCAGGACAATTATGCCTAGCATTTATTCCAGCTTTGATTCCTTTAATTCTGAAGGTGCCATCATTCTTTAAACTGATTTCAGCTCTTGAGAGTTCATGTAGCTTGTGACCAAACTGTCTTGCAACTTCTGTAGGTTGTTACCACTTAATTATTGCAGGTGTCGCAAAAGCAGCATAAGGGAATGTAAAATATTACAGAAGAAAGTTAAATCACAACAAGATTTCTACTTGATTTATAAGCAATAGAGTTTGGAACTCTTTTTTTTTTTCTTTTTTTTCTTTTTTTCTTTTTCTTTTTTTTTTTTTAATACATACACATCAAAACAAGTAAATAAAATCAAATACTCACTCCTGTTATGTAACGAGGTCTATACTGGATCGTTCCAAATAAGCCAAGTATGACTATAATAATGTGTATGAAATTTGCCAGTATGGGTGCCCACTGATAACCAAGGAAGTCAAATATCTGCCTCTCCAGCACAGAAACCTATGATTTAAAAGCAAAAGAATAAATAGATTAGAACAGACTATAAAATATCTATTAGGACATTTCCCCTTCCCATAGCCAAGATAATTGCTCTGAGTTAAAAAAATACTTCAGTCAGCAGTGAAATGAAATGAGTTTGCAGTGTTTCACCTTCTTGTTTTAATGAAAGCTGCATTTCTCACTGACAGTTTACTAAATTATATTCAGTTAGCTAAATTATTAATGTGGGCAATTCTACTGAGATACTAAACTGTTCACTAGGATGGTATGTTCGCATCAGGAGAAGGACAAATAATTTTGTTATATATACCAGCAAATGCTATAACATTCTGGGGTATTGGTGCTGAAAGTAAGTGGCAGGATTATGACATCTTCTGAGCTACTTTGCGTCCATTCACAAACACCATCCTACAGACTACTCCTGTCCCTTTACGTCCATTGTTTCCCTACGTTTTGATTTTTTCTCTTCCCTCTATCCCTAGCTATCCTGTCAGTGGACTTTAACCTGTATCCAAAAGTATGCAACTTTTTGACCTGGTTCCACTGATAATTACTTTAATTTACCACCTCTCACTGTCACAAACATCAGGTGAAGTATAAGCTGTTACCCAACACTTCAGATACTTAATTTTAAAAGTGAATTAAGGTACAATCTAGAGCTGTTGACTACTGTTTTCAAGCAATACCATCCTGAGCAGACAAAACAGAAGGTAGAGAAACTGCATTTCTAACAGTAGAAATTATTTCAGAATTCAAATAGTACGTGTTCTTAACCAGTGTTTAAATATTAAATCAAAACACAGCATTGCACCCCAACCCATAGGCAGAATGGCATGTTTTGATAAAAACAATTGTTTTGATAAAAAACAATTTCACTAACTGGAATGGTGAACAGATGAGTTTCACGAAGATATGGATAATTAAATAAAAATAATGACAATAAAGACAATGTCAACACCACACACACACAAGAGAGAAAGAAAAAGCAGGTTGTTTCTTTATCAAGTTTCATTAAATGACAAGTGACTATTTACTCAATTAATATTAAACCATGGTCTAATTGAATTAGGTGCATCTGCTACAGACTCCATTAATTTAAAAAAATAACACATTTAGAGATTAAGTACTAAATGAATAATTTACTGCTGATCACCACTTTTCTTGTCCAATATGGCTATGGGAGAGATTTTCAGTTATCATCCTGTAGTCCACTCCAACACCAACACTTTATTTGTGAAATTAAGCAAGAAAGCTTGCCCTTAGGCCAGCCTACACTTACACCAGTATTGCAAATGCAGAGAGTGTTAATTACTTAGTACTTACTGGTATATGTTGGACTTTAAGATAGGGATTCTCAAAATAACCCTGGGGAAATTTTTTACCGGTATAATTTTGAAATTGAAAGCTCAGGGTTTCATGTCAAACACTGAATTCCCCTCTGCAACTAAAATTCCTTTCACAAAATGCATCCAGATTTTAGCCAGTCTTGGTATTTTGTCTAACATTTTATTGTACAGATTTATTGACAGAAAGATACTCTGGTCCTATATCATCCCAGATATTAATGATCTGATTTGTCTTACCCTTCAACTCTCCATAGCAAAGCAACATCATAGAAGAGTTCTCAGAATCCCAACACATGACATTCTAATGGTGACAGTGGGATGAAGAAAGAAAAGGAAGGCCAAACTGTACCAGGAACTTAACGAAATCTCAGACTCCCTGTGCTTCTGAGTTTATCATTAAGAAATATTTCCTTGACTACTGACAAAGTTATTTATATAAAAAAAAACAACCAGTATGTGTCATATATCAGTACTACATATGTCTATGTGAAGTCTATTAGGAGTATAAGTAAAAGACCATGCTACACCTTAAGTGCTGCTTAATAGTTAACAAAGGGAAAATGGTCCCTCTGAAAATAGAGCTCCTATTTTCATCATCTGAATAAGGAGTAAATGAAAATAGCAAAGCAGTAGCAAAATGAATCTAGACTGTACAAGTTTCTAGTATAGTAACAGCAGGGAATCAGCAAGTAAAAAAAAAACCAAGGGATGAGGCAAATCATTCAACCAGTAGGAAATCATACAGTTAAGCATGCCAATTATAGAGGGAAATTGCAGCACTCTAGTTAATTATATAAAAAAGTAGAAAACCCTAATATTCCTGCTACAACTTAAGGTTGAAAGGAAACTGCACTATCATGCATCAAGGACATTTTGGTTTGTTTTGTTGGGGTTTTTTTGTGAAAAACTTGCTATGAGGCTGTGCTGAATAAATGGCTATTCTGTGCAAATCTGTGCTCCCCTTTTGCCAATGTCCTACTATTTTAAAATTATTATTTTTTTTTTTAATTTTGAAGACCAGCAATTTCATCAGTGCCAAGTAACCACTCCCTCAGATTTTGTGACCATGTTGAAACTTTCAGTGGGGGGACCTACCATAAAACATGGCACACAAGGCAGTGGGCAAATACCAGCTGTGCAGAACAAGGAGACAAGTCTGCACCACCTCTGTCCCTGTGTATCTACCTCACGTTTGCCAGAGGCAGACTTGCTATTAGTCTTTCTCCTGTCACTCCAAGGAATCAGCTATGTGTGGGGACTGCTGGATATGTGAAATGACAGTGTTCTGGTAGGCTGGGCAGAGATAAAATTCTGCAGAAATGCAGCTGCTGTTCCTTAGAATATCAGACTGCTGCAGCAAGGTGCATGGCAGATTTATCACATGGAAAAATAGGACAGAGCTAGATCTTTATTCCCACTTATTGAAGAGATGATGGTGGAGAGAAAATAAAAACAACCCACAAACAAACAAAGACAATATGGACTTACTACAGGCAGTGACTAAAAAAATAATCTCATTTGCTCTGTGCTTCTAAAAGGGGAAAAGTGAAAAGCAGGACAAAGTAATGACAACATATATTTTCACCAGTACTACACAGCTTCCTCCTCTTCCACAGGTGCCAGAATCATAAGGAACTTCCTTACATAGCAAGAGAAAATATAGACCTGATTTTGAAAGATTATGTTTTACTTTATTTTTAAAAAAATTTTTGGTTAAACAACTGCACTTCTTTCTCCATATCCTGTCCACCAGCTTCAAATGTGTAATGGTGTTTCAAGGACATTACAAAGAAAAAGGGAAGGACTGACAAAGAAATATTAATCTTTAAAGTCTAGGAATAAATAAAGAATTGTCTGTTTTCTTTCTTCTTCTGGAAACAAGAGTTTAAAATGAGAATAGGAGAGAGGAAAATATAGATGCTTTAGATTAAAAAGTACACTATGGTAAGAAAAATGTTTTACTTCAGCTTCATTTTAACAATGCAGTGAACCCAAAATGTAGGGTTATGGAGAGTTAGCTCCTAGAGTTAGAAAATAAACATCCACTACATCTTCCTCTTAGGCTTCCAAGTAAATCATTGATAAAATTACATAAGAGTTAAGTGTAATTACAGTGAACTATCTTTACTAATGCATTTTTTCCGGACTTCTGCTAACTCTTTTAAAAATAAATACAAAATAAAATCAGCCTGTATACTGTCAAGTTGGAATAGCTCAAACTATTTCCAGATTCTTGTCAGAGACTGGTTGTTAATAGGTTAACAGTGTTACTGACCTTGAGGGATCTAAGAATTGAATTTCCAGAGGATAAAGAAAACCATTTGAGATGATTCTTAAAGTATATGATTGGACTAAAATTTCAGACAGGAACCACAAAGGAGAAACCAGTCAAAAGATGATTTATAACACAAACTCCAAAATGGAAAATGACAAAATGCCTTTCCTTTGAAAGCTCCTTGAGAAGAAACTCAACCACGACTACTTCATAATGATACAAAATCAAAACTTTTCATTGATATAAATTAAAGTGCATACAGGCACACACATACAAGTGGGTATGTCTGGCTCCTGCCAGCCTGGGCAGCACATACAGCACCGAGGCACCCAGTACTCTGGGGTCTGGGGCAGGGTCACACTCAACTGATGGGGTCCCCAGCTAAGTCATGGTAACAGGCTCTCAGTGCACTCTAAAGGAAGAAGAGAATATTAGCTTAAATTGCAGTGAAGGAGAATTAAGCAACCATAGCTTAGACCATGACTGGTGCAGGCTAAGAATGAGCTACTGAAATTAAGCTCTAATCAGTAACTCATTAAGTCCCCTCAGCTCAATTGTATTGCTCAGATGCCCTCAGCTTCTAATCATTTGCTTGTTTTTTTAAGTTAGACACACAGGTTTTTAATGACTTTCAGGTCTTGGTTCTATGGCATAGAAAGCTAAAAAGAGCCCAATAAATGAAAGCATTTTGGGCCTGCAGCTTAGGAAATAATTCTAATGCTGAAGCCTACCTGCATCACACACAATATCCTCAGCTAACCCTTCCCCAGCACTTCCATCATTTTGAGGCAGAATGCATATATTTGTGCCATTCCTTAGAGAGGTTAATTTAATTTTTCATCAAAATTTCAGATAGCATCCTGAGATAGAGGACACAGTTATTTAATGAATTCTCCACAGTCACACAGCAGAAAAACATTGATATTTTGAAAGTCAAATCCATACAAAATACACCTACACATCTGCAAGTCTGCATGTGCATGTGAGTCAAGTCCTTCACTGCAAGACAGGAGGGAAAGAAAAAAAGTTGTTTGTTTTTTTCTGTAAGAAGAGTGGCAAAGCTAAAATGAAGTTCTATGAAGAGCTGTCCACACAATGGTGTTCTCAGCACATCTAATAAAAAGCACCACAAGCACAGGTAATTCAAGTTAAAATCAAGAAGGAATTAGTTTGCAGCTGTCCACTGGTTCCTTGAAGGAATCACAAATATAATACTAAGCCCCTGTCCTTAATCCATTTGATGCTGCTGAGAGAAGGAATAGACCTTCACAGCACTTGATAAAAAGGTAATCATGTTTTTTAAAAATCCTGTGCGGGACCACATTCCTGCACCATACTGGGTACAAGTGGATTTCTGCTATGACCTACTGAGGACAACAGGGCTCTCTATGGGCACAGAGTGTATTATAAGTCTCAGCTGCTGCCGCCTCTAGCTGAACATAGTAGTAATATAAAACTGTCAAACACAAGCTTTCTACAGCTGGTTTTCTGTTATAGAATAGTTTGGGTTGGAAGGGACCTCAAAGATCATCCAGATCAACCTCCCTGCATGGGCAGGGACACCTTCCAACCTGGATCAGGTTGCTCAGAGCCCCATTCAACCTGGCCTTGAAAACTTCCAGGGATGGGGCTTCCACAACTTCCCCAGGCAACCTGTTCCAGTGTCTTACCAACCTCATAGTGAAGAACTTCCTCCTAATGTCTAGAGAAAAGGAAGGGAATAGAGGGGCAAGGAGGGGAAACAAACAGGCTCAATTACACCGGTTTCACAGGTGCATAAGTAAAGATGACTGAAGGAACCTAAGCAGTGTTAGGCAACAGGGGTAGGAAAAGGGACACAAGTAGCATGTAGAAATGGGAAGCAGAGCTGCTATCTAAATAACACTTCAGTTACCATTACTCATGACATGAAAATAGGAAAGTCTAGATGAAGCTGAGCTGGTGAAGCTGTTTAAATTAAAAAAAATATTTCTTGTGCAATAACATATACTCAGGGCATTATGTTCATGATTTATAAACATTTAGACTCCATCATACATACATGGAGACCCAGTGACTCAAACAATTACAAAGCCAACACCCTGTCTTCCAAGAACTCTGGTGAAAGAATCACCTTCTGTGTATGCAGGCATAAAAAAAAAAAAAGAAAAAAAAAAAAAGAGTAGATTGCTGGCAGAATGCTTGATCAACAAGTTCAATTCTTACAAAATACTTGCTTCATCCAAGTTATGGAAGGTCAATATCCTTGAAAAAGATAAATTATGAGGGAAAAAATGAGGGAAGTCACTAATTTTACATGGATTTTTTTTTTGTATTTTAAATACTGCTTCCCAAAATTATTTTTAGTATAACCTTACAATTTAGATGACAAATCTTAAAACCAAGTTACAGCCCATTTTTGTGTGTGTGTGTGTGCATGTGTGTACACTTTAAGACTACAGAGTTTTTTATTCCTGGTTGGCCAACAGTAACAGGACTTAGATATGTATCAGAACCTCATCCTTTTGCATACCTGAAAGGAAATTTGCAAAATTTATCTTATGTAAACTGCCCTACCCATGAAGCTAAATATAATGTAATTAGTATTTCAGCTACAGGATGAACTTAAGTAATAATGCAGAGGTGCTAAGATTTTATTTCCTGCTAATACACATTTATATAAAAAATGTGTGCATTATTTTAATAAGACATTTGCACTCCACCAAGACCAGGAAGGTAAGGAATGAATGTGCCCAAGATGGTTCAGACTCAAAATGATAAATTTGTTCCAGTTATGAGGTTCATTTTTATCTTAAAACGAAGATAATATTAGAGCACAAAATATTCAGCTCTCAGGTCCCAGCTAGGAGTGTAATAAGCACTTAGTAAACCCTGCCGATGTGTTTTTTCAGAAACACTCAAAATCAGATGAGCTGCATGCATGTATACATAGAAAATAATCTTTACTAACAAAGATAGAACATATAAAATATATAGGATATATAAAAACAGTTAACACACTTGCTTAGATGTCATTTGTACCTTTAAAACGCCAGATTTACAGGATTGGTGAGAGCAGGCCTGTACCACAGGGGCAGAGATGTGAGGGCTGCCTCTCCCCACAGTGCTCCTGCAACTACAGAGCACAGGGCAGACAGAGCTGACATCTCTTTGCATGCCAATTTAGGCCTGGAAGCAGTACAACAACACAGTAGCCTGCCACAGATACAGAACCCTGCTGAAAAAGCTGTGACAGTTTGCTGGTACAAGCTTAGAGTAGGTTCAAGTATTAAGGAAACTACTTAAACACACCGGAAACCTATCAGTTCCTGGAGGCAGTGCTTTGCCTTATTAGCTTCATATGACCACCTGGTACAAAGTCAGGTAGGTCATGAGCATGGGCTGGGGTTTGATGCCTACTTTGCTTATGTCAAACTTCTGCAGGGATAGGCTAGCTGTGATTGTGGCCAAAGGATGTGTCATGATGATCTAACATGGCAGGCAGATGAATGCCATTGCAGCTGCTCACTCACTCTCCCCTGCCCCACTGGGGAGTTGGGGGCAGAATTGGAAAGGTAAAGGTAGAGACTCATGGGCTGAGATAAAAACTACTTAATATTTGAACTAAAATAACAACAACAGCAGTAATAATAGAATATACAAACAAGCAAGGGACAGTGCAGCTCCTCACCACCCAGTGACCAATGCCCATGCCTTCCCTGGATAGCAATTCCAGAGGAGAGAAACCCTGAAACCACAATCCTGGAAGAGACAGAGAGCAAACTTCCCAGTCAGCTCTCATATATGTACTGAGCATGATGTTGCATGACAGGGAATACCCCATTGGCTAGTTTAGATTTGGTTGCTTTGGCTGTGCTCCCTCCCAGCTTCTTATGCATCTGCACATAAGCAAAGCATAGGAAGTTTGAAAGTTCATGATTTCTTAGCAACAACTAAAACCATCAGTATTATCAACAGTCTTCTCTTACCAAATGCCATATAAATCCAAAATACAATGCTGTTCTAGCTACTAAGAAGAAAATTAGCTCTATCTCAGACTAAACCAGGACAGGAGGGTTCACAATAGATGGGTTAGTGACAACTGGTGGGAATAAGTTTAAACACTGGCACACGCTCAACCTCAGCTTCTCCCATTCTGCCACTGACACTGGGAAGATAAGACTGATCTTTCAGGGGTTCCCTTCCAACTTGTAATGCTGTTTTGGAGTTGACAAGAGAATGTACCTACGGTATCTTAACTTTCATGTAGCAAAACAATCTTCTATGTATATTTCTTCAGAGAAAATAGAATGTAGCCTAATAGCTGGGGAAAAGAAAAATACGTTCTAACAACAATGATAAAAAAACAGTATTCCTTTTCAGCTACACCTGAAAGAAACCTTATTAGGCAAATAATTTTGAGTGGTATTGGAAGGGATCGCATGCTATCTCATCAGGACTGCATATTGTGATAATAAGAACTGGGCATTTGGTATCAGAGGACAATAAAAAGAGAAAATAGCCCATCTAGAGTTACTATGGTGGTTTTACTTGTATTCAGACATGAGCGTCCACAAAGCAAGAGAGAGAATGACAACTAATCCATGTCAGAACTCTAAGGTACAGAGGGCTCCTTGCTTTGTAATTACTCATTCCACAGCTAAACCTGGGTAAGTAGGATGCTGACTTTGTCTGACCTTACAAAAATCGCTCTCTTAAGATGCTTCTGATGAAATATTCATTATTTTTATATAGAATATGTGAAGCACGTACTACACTTCCATGCCTTGGTAGAACCTTAAAGTTGACATTTAAACTTGTCCTGGTTTGAGCTGCTTTATGGAAGAGAGATAATTGACATCAGTTACAGTCAGAAAAGTTTGTAGCTGCTGAACTTTGCCTGCTATCTGTGTATAAAGCCAGTAGTCCTTAGGGAACTCCAAGTAGTGCTGAAGGCATCAGTCCATCTCCTCTGCAAGTTGGCTACATTAAGAGTCAGACTTGTCATCTACTCTCTGCACCAGAGTCCCGGGGACAAGCACAGTGTCTCAGATCTCATTTTTCGGATGTCAACCACAGCTGAGGAACACAGATTGTTGTCTACAACCCAGTTTGACTAACAGAAATTTCTATCCCAATCGGTCATGGTTTGGTTTGTTTTTTTTTCACAGAAAATAGGGCATTCTCATAGGCTAGTTCAAGACTGTTGATTCAATTCAAGAATTGTTGATTAGAGCCAGTCAATTTGCAGCAATTTTCAACATTTCACCATTAGTATTCAATCTGCTTTGGAATATGATTATATGAAAAAAAGGTAGCATATAAAACACTTTATGCTGTCATAATGATTACAGGAAAACCTTAGGTCATTGGGCAACTGGGGTGGGGGTCACCATTTCAAGCCCTTTGGAGAGCTGGAGTGAATCAGTCAGACACTGCCCTCAAAAGGATCCCATTAAATATTTGGAGTAAAACAGGATTTAGTGTGTTGGGTTTTTTTTGTTTGTTTGTTTGTTTTTTCTGGTATTATGAAACAGTATGTTGAAATGAGTGGGACCCTAAGATTCCTGTTTAAAGAAATACAAACCCCATAACCTGCCTCTAGAAAGCACAGACTCTGTAATATAAGTACACACTACAGATTACAGTCACATTCTCTTGCCTCTTCCAACATTAAAGCAATTATAAAATTAAAAGGCAGATTGCCCATTCCTTTTCACCAGCCCTGATGACAAATGTAATGATAAAAAAGCTAGTCTGTAATGATAAATGAACTTATACTGCATGTTGACCTCTTTTTAGTAAACCAATTCATGTATGCATACAAATATCTCCTTGTCTTAAGTACATTGCTTCTGAAATATTGCCTGTTTGCAGCCAGGACTTATCAAACTACAAGGTAACAAATAGTGAATAGTCTTATAATGAAATTCTGGCTTACGAGACAGTGAATCACAAAGCTCTACTCTCAGTTTGTTAAGATTAAAAAGTTAAAAATATGAGGGACAAGGAAAAGGATAGATGCAAAGCTCTAACAAAAGACCAAACATGCATGATGAATGCTTGCTATATTCTGTAGTGAACTGCTAACAGGTGCTACTGTATCCCAGCAATGAGGACAAGCACAGTGTCAAAATATTACACTTCAATGTGAGTAGATTGTCCAGAACATTAAACGTAGTTGGATCAACACTAAAATCTTCAAACCAAAGGGAGAAAAAGGAAAAACAACAAAAACAATAAAGAGGGCTAAAATGTGCCTTCTTATTTTCCTAAATGTTTACTGCAGTCAAGAATGTTTCTCTGATTTACATGGAGATCATTTACATCAAATAATTTGCAGCTAAACTGATTTTTACTGGGTGTTTATTTTGTGTAAAAGTTAGTGTTGAATGTCCTGGATTAAACCCATTTGTTTATCCAAAATATACAGTCAAGCACAGTAGTAGTCTCTCAGCAGGAATTTCAAAGATGACGATACTGTTAAATTTATGTAAAATAAGATTTTTTTTACATTGCTTATGTACCTCATATGGTAAAATACTGATAAGTAGTACTATACTTCTCTGTATTGGAACAAGCATGACATCAGTTTGCTGACACCAGTTGGTACCTTCATTATGTGAGGAAGGCTGGAGAAGGCTGCCTAACCTGTATAGCTAACATCATGGCGTTTGTGGAAGCTTTTAGCTTCATACAAGAGCCAATCACATATAGTAAAAGAAAAATTGCTTCATTACCACAGATTATCTCCTCCTCTTCTACATTTGCCTTGAAATCCTTGTTTCTCTTACCTTCCAATTTGCCTTGTTTAATCCAGTGCTCACAGGAATTCTTCTTGGAAGCAGCAAAAGCTATAATCTAGAATGACTGCAAGCTCTCTTCCGGAAGAGCCCTACCCCTGCCTGTAGCTGCCATCATTCAAGTGGCACTTGCTGATACGATAGCACAGAGTTGCAGCAATTTCCTTCCACTTTTCCATATCTCATATCCCCAGCTGTTCCAAGGGGGTGATCACCTTGCTAGTTTGATGAGGTCTAGAAAACTCAGCAATAATTATTGTGCTGGCAGTTCTGAAGGCAGCCAGCATCACCAAGGCAGGAACTGGAATGGAGCCCAACGAACAAAGCAGAATTTACTAATTTGTTGCACAGAATATTTTGTTGTTAGCAATAATCCTGAGCCTTGTGACAGAATATGAAAGGAAAATTAAATTGCTTGAGCTAGACTCTTGTACAGTGCCTAGGGAAAAAAACCAAACCAAAACAAAAAAAACCCTGACAATTTAATGTCAGCTGCTTAAATCTAGCAATTTTAAATGCTCTGGCTTGTTAGTAAATGACCTTCTCAAATTCCACAAAACACAATCATCTATTCAATAATGACCTGTCAAAAAGAGGTGTTTATAATTGTTTTCAACCAATTTAATGTGGATTAGACTAGGAAATAAAGACTAACAGTGCTTGATTTAACTTCAAAACTTAGGCTATTTTACGCAAGATTGTAAAAATAACAGAGTGGAGCTTTTTTCCTATAATTGTATTAGTGCTTTAAATTATGCATGTCTACTGACTCTCTAACCTTTGTTAGACAGTGGCTTTTAATACAATTATTTGAGGAAGCTACAATGTCTTTTTCCAAGTGGACTTCTATTATTACTGAAACAGTAAGAAAAAATAACATTTACATAACACCAAATATCTGTGCATTCATTAGTAGCATAAGTGATCACTTTAGAGAGAGTAATTTTAACTCACAAAAACCAAATCTGATAAGATTGTGTGTTCTGCTTCTCTGCTAAAGCAAAATCATAACTTCATGCAACAAATGCTGCACCTGTTGGTTCCTGCTTTTTACTGCATTACACTTTTCTGACTGGGGTAATGGTTTTACTCTATGGTTTATCTCTAGCCCCATGACATGACAACTAGAACTCCATTCATAATGAAGATGCAAGCACTTGAACTCCTTGGCAAACAGCATAGTTAGGTGGAAAGGAAACTTACTTTAATGAGAACTGCCTTCTTTCTGAGTGGTAAAAAAAACCGAAGCAGAGTCAACCTCTTTTACCCCGGCTGCTCTGTTACTGCAGCTAAGGAAAGAAAGCATCAATGCCCATTCAAAATGCCATGCTATTGACAGGTACATTGGAGAAAAGTAAGCATTAGATAAAGCTTGTGCACATCTGGGAAAATATGAAGAAAATAAAGGATTCATCACATTTTCTCTTAACTCACTATACAAAGAAAATCATGCCAGAAGGTAAAACTCCAGGGTAAATACCATTTTTTTTATTGTGGGAAACTAACCGAAGTGCTAGCAGATTTCTGCTGAGAGCTGTCAATGATTGTTGGTGTCTATGATATCTTGGAAGTGATGTTCACGTTCTCGCTTTGTGAGAAGCTCAGGTAGGAACAACTGCTTCCTGTATAGCTGCCCTCCCCTAGTTGAAACTGCCTTCCAAGCTGTGGTGACTGTTGATTAACTGCAGCCCAGTCCCTTCATTCATCCTTTGCCCAGAAGTAGGTTTTGCCACACACATGGATGTAAAACACTTACAGCTGAGCAAGTAAACTCTCCACATGTATTGACACTATTTTCCTGGAAAAGAAGACACTGGTCCATCCTGGACATAACTTCAAATTAAAAAGCAGAGGCAAGGTCCAATCCACCTAATTTAAGACCCTAACTTCTGTCTACATTTTAGGTATTGACCTTTCACCAAATTTCTGATATACTCAATTAAAGAATGTGTTTCTGAAGGGCTCCAAAGGGAGTGCAGGTACCCAAATCAGAAAAACTGCGTCTGATCCATCCACTTCATCTATAAGTGTTATAATTATTAATTAATTTATATGACTGATAGTTCATAAATAAACTGATCGGAGTCTGCCACAAATTCCCCACGGGATTCAGACAAAATCTGTTAATCTTAGAGAAACACATATAGTTTGTATTTACATCCTGGTTACAAGACAAAGTCATTTGGAACTGTAGATTTTATTGGCTTTTTCTAATTATTAAGTTCCCATCTTATTTAAATATTTCTGCATATTTTATTTTGTGTATCAGATTCACCTGCAAGGTGAAAAATCTTTAATGGTAATATTAGTTGTCAGCATTATTATACAATGGACTTTCTTTTCCATCCTTCTAAAAGGAGATCAGGAACCAGAGGCAACAACAGTTAATTTTCTATCAACAATCAGTGTCATGAAGTAAAAATCTGGTCAAATGCTATTCAAACAGATTCTTTTCCTTCTGTATTGCAGGTTACAGTTAGGTCAAACTGGGAAAACATTTTGATGAATGTAATTTGTTGTGGAACAATCAACACTACTTTTGCTGAAGGATGTTAAGAATCAGTGGCTGAATCTTCACAGTACACCTGTTCTTTCATAAAGCTTGGGCAATACTGAACACTTCAAGAAAGCATTCTGTAAGAAGATGTTATGTGTGAATTGATTAAGTTTTCTGATTACCCAGATTTGCTTGGTAGGCAATATTAAAAATGGCAGCAATTTGTTGCAAAGAATATCACAACAGTGAGTGATTGTGCATTGAAATGGTAGATTAAATAAATTCCTGATAAATGTCAAATGATGTAACATCCTGGGAAATAACATATACACAGTGAATGGTTCTACATTAACTATTACTACTCGGGAAATTATAAATTTATTCCAGATACAGATATTTAGCATAAAAAATGTCAGCCTGATGGTAACCAACCCCCAAATTTTAGAAATCGTTAGGAAACAGTGAGCAATGAAATGGGGAACTGCACCATACTTGCAGTACTAGATGCAGTAAAACTGCAAAGGTACAAAGAAATATAATAGGGATGATCAGAACAGTGGAGGATTTCTACTGAGGACAGACTAAACCAATTAGGACTCGAGGTCAGAAAAGAGAGCGCTGTAGGGGGATATGAAAAAGTCTTTAAAATCAAGGATGATATAAATAAGTAGGGAAGAAGTTTTATTATTTCTTCTTGTACTAGCTATAGAGATAGCCAGCTGCAATGATCTGAGAAAAAAAAAAAAAAAAAAAATCACAAAAAAAAGGGTAATATTTTTCCACAGGGCTAATAGTGAAACTTGGAAAAATATTGTCAAAGGCTTTTGTGTTTTAGACAGAAAAAACATTAGAGATTTATGGCAAATTAGTCCATTGAGAGGAGTTAAAAATAATGGTCTGACCACAGCCTTTGTTTTAAAAAGTCTCTTAATTATGAATTTCTGAAACCTGGGAGGGCAAATTGAAGGAATAGCCATGTTGTAGAGGGTCCTGCACTGTCCACTAGGCGACTGCTACTGGCAGCTGCTTGAGGCAAGTTTCTATGCTGAGGTGATCTTTTGTTCTCATCTAATATGGCTTTTATATCTTCCATTTGAAGCAGCTTACAGGATTTTGTTTTGTCTTGTTTTCAGTTTAATTTTCAATGAAATTACTGCAAAATCACAAATCATATTAAAATGATGCCCACTAAAAGCATACAAGAATAAATATACTTATGCATAAGTCACAGACAATTATGCCTTCAGACTTCTGAAAGTGTTAATATTTAAGTTGGTTCAGGAACAAAAACCAATATGATCCAAAATCATATTGCCTAAACATATTTATAAAATGACTTTTCAACAGGATCATTTCAGAGATATCCCCCCTTAAAATTTCAGTAACACTGCAGGACAGTAAACTTTTCTCAGCTCCTGTTAGAAGCTGCTCTCTAGTGGCTAACAGGAAAGACCAAGAATTAGTAGAGAATTAAAGGAAATAACTTTCTTTATTTAAAACTCTTTATCAATTTGTTTCCATTTTAATCTCTTTGCACATGTTACATAATGCTGATGCTGAGCAGAACCAGTTCAAAAATTTTGGAAAATACTGTACTCTACTTACATGTCCAGATACTGGAGGGGGTTGGTGGAGGGCAGGAATGGAGGTGGCAAAAATGAGGCACAAGTCAAGTATTTGTGAATAAAATGAGGCTGCAAGAAACCTTGGTCCCAGTTTGGATTTATCCATTCTTAGGTCCAGGTAATTTTGCCCATCCTGGGATATGTATTTCTGTGCTGATTCTACTCAACTATTTCCCTTCAACTGATCTGCTCCTCTGTGGTCACTAGCAAGTCTAAATAAATAAAACCTGCAAGTGGTGGTATACCATCACTGAGGCCCTTGATTTTTAAATAACCTTTGTTCAGAATTGGTTTATACCAGTTACATGTATACTTAGCAGAACAGCCTCTATCAGTACAAAGTAATTTCATGGAACAAAATTTCTTTGAAAAACAGTCTCTGGCTTTTCAAATTTAAGCTGTTTTACTAACCTACAAGAAAAACACTTTGTTTTATCAGGAACTGTACTGCTACCAGAGCTGTAGTGAATCTATTCTCCCCTGACTTCCTTCACTCATCCTACGAAGCCTTCAATTATTTTGGTTGAGCTTGCCTTGTCTTACTGGCCTTTATAAAAAACAGAAGGCACAAAAGATAACTGATGTTTCCCCATCTGTTTCCTTAATAAATGCCCTCTGCTACAAAGGACTGGTGTGAGGACAAGAAAATAGGACTCAGTTATCAAACCATACACCCAGTGCCACCAGAGATCCAAGCTGTGTTTTGATAAGGATTTCCTGGATGATGTGACAAAATTCTGCCTGAATCTCAGAGGTATCTTAGGCATCTGGCAAAAACACTTCATCCAGATCATGAAAACAAATAACTTTTAATTAGTCAAGTCCTAAACCCATCTCTCACTGCTCCCAAAAAAAACCAACAAGCCTCCAGCTAAAAAAATATCTCTGGCACTGATGTTTGAAAACATGAGGCTTTGTTATCTTCTAAAGGCCCCAACTGACAAGATTAAGTAACCAAAAAAAAACCAAAATCAAAATCTGACTTGTATGTAAACATAAAACAACCTTCAATTTGCAATCAAAAAGATCCATATGTGATTACTTTGTGCAACACTCATGAATTATTAGTCTGGTTTTGGATATCTTTCTAAGTGCAGCTGTTTGAAATAATGAATTGTTTTCAGATACAGACATGCTAACAGTTAACAGCATTTTTGTTCTGGTCAGATATTTTATTACAGATAAAGCTCTTTGTGTTTAAACATATCCCAAAGAAAGAGGGAGCAGGATGTGTCCTTTCTTTAATATCTCTTGTGTGTGATGGATTTCAAACTAGGCACTGGTAATCTTTCCAACCTAACTGGCCAAAAGTGCTTTTCATACTAATGCTGTGATGGTGAAGGACTCTCAGAAGGATGCTCTACTCCCTGCACCTTGTATGGAGGACAGGCTATGTTTGAATCTTGCCCGGTATCTGGCTTTCTCCAGAATACCATATGTCACCACATAGGATAAGCTCTCTATGTTTTCTATTTCAGATAAAGGAAATCCAGCCAACGGACTCCCAGGCATGCCGCAGTCATAGATAAGCCAGTTGAGAAAATAATTGAAAAAAAAATATTCACATTTAAGTTGAAAGAATCAGTTCATCCTACTTCACTCAGGAAAAGCTCAATTGTTATGTGCCATATGTATGATCTCTTTTTTGGCACAGTGTGCTATAAGCCATTGCCAGAGGCAGAACATTGAACGAGAGAAATCAATGATCATTCCCATGTGCCAAACCAAGAAGCTGTCAATAGGGTGAAGCACATTCCAGTTGAAATGCCTGGAGCACCTTTCATATGTCTTATTAAGGAGTGGGGTCCTTGGCTGGATTAGTCCTCATAGCCTGGGAAGGAAGCAATACATTTCCCAGAGAGCTATCACTGCAGAATGTAGGAGGGAAAAAAAAAATAAATATTTATAAACTACAAAGTTCTTTGGCAAAAGGTCAAACTGTGGATGAGGATTAGTCTTCAAGGAGAAAAGACAAGAAGAGATTGAAAATGGTACTGACATAAAACAAAACACAAAGCCAACTCACAAACAGATGAAAGAGCTGAGATAAAAATAAATATGTGGCATAATAATTAGAAAATTTTGTGCTTTTCTTTACAGGCTGAAGTTTGTGAATTTGAAATAGCTTCTTTGGAAAAAGTTTTTCTGAATAGGTTTTATAGTTTATTTATCTGGATACAGATTGCTCTAGCAACTTGCAGAACTGGAAGAATGAGAATAATTGCAGTTCTTATACTGTGGATGCTATTGTCTCTGCTCTTCCTGAAAATGGAGCAATAAAATAAACTCACCATCTGAAAAGGGAACAGAAGAAAGCCTGTTGTCTTGGTCCTTTTCTGAAGAGAAGAGATTTTTAATATTATTTTTCCCCTTCATTGAAGAGGAAAATACCTTCCAGTGAAAAAAAGTATAAATGGTTTGGAATAACACATTACAAAACCAGTTTTAAATTCTGAATTTATCGTTTGATTAACAGATATACATCTCAGGAAAACAAACAAATGTGTTTTTTTTTTCTCCAATACACACTTTGCATTGAGTGAAAATGTCAACTTTTTAATAATCTTTGTTGAAAAAAGTTTATTGTCTAATTGTATTTTGGTGTAAATGAATCTTTGGTAAGCCTTCAGCTAAGCACTTCAGAAATAGTTTCCTAATCCATAAAATCTACTTTGTTTTACTGCACAGGTTTGAAAAAGGGAAATAAAAACATCCCTATCTTGGAGTTTTCTAAAGCAGGCTTAACCCACTGCTTTAGCAAGCACTGAAGATGAATTGATATATCCTTGAGCCCACTGCTGCATTGACACAGACCAGGCTTCTTTGTGATACATTACTAGCCCAGTGAAACCCAGACATTTCAATATGACTTCTCTGACCTCAGGTAAAAGGACTGATACATAGACATGAATTCTGACCAAATGTAGTGATGGGCAGGTCATCTAAACCACATCCTTAAAACACGACTGCCACAATAGTCTTGCTCCTTTTCCTGGCTTTTGTGATCGTCCAATCGTCCAGCACTTTGTTCAGATACTAATGATAACCCTCAGTCTTCATATACACTTTGTATGTCCCCTTTCCCAAGGATCCCAGCAGTGACCTGAGGAAAAGATGAGGAGGTTCTGAGTCATGTATGTACTGAGAGATGCAATTCCCTTGCAGTCTTGCTCACTTGCACTCAAAGGTGCCACCCATTCAGAGTCTTCCCTCTTTGCCTAGCCATCACTTTGCAAAACTTACAATGTTAATTTAGGGGAAATAGTTTATTGGGAAAAATAATGTAAGCAATTAAGAAATACAGGAAATGCATGTATGAAGTATGTGAGAGTTTTCAGTAGCATTGACCAAGTCTAATACATCACATTATATTGTATTCATGTAAGCTATTTATATAAGTTCCATCAGAGAATTGAAAACACCTTTTATGCAAGTTCCCTTTTGGTTTTCAAACTGTAACTGTTCTGTGACCGTGGATGATAATACTTTAAAAAATATTAAAGAATGTCAGTAGGCTTTTTAAAGCTGTCATCTGGAGGGAAATACTTCTTGTTCAGAGTCCTGGAGGGACAAGCACTTGCTAAGCTATATCACTCCAATTTTATTCTTCCTCCCCTTGCCACTCTATGTAAACTATCCCTGTGCCAAACTAATTTTCCTCCATCAGCCTTAGTTGCCTTTGTATTCTTTGTTTGTTTTTTTTTGTTTGTTTGTTAGTTTTGTTGTTGTTGTTTGGTTGCTGTTTCTTGGGTTTTTTTGAGGGGGGTGTGTTTGTTTGTTTTGGTTTTGGTTTTTGGTTTGTTGTGGTTTTTTTCTGTATATTCAATTGTTAGGATGGCAATTTTTTCTAAGAGGCTTTTCAAGGAGACTATGAAGAGAGGTTTATGCTTCAGAAAGCTATACTTAGCAGATAAAGACAAGGTTTGCAGCCCAGACAGAATGCAAAATTTCATGTACAGTGGTAATTTATACCACTAAAAGATGCTCTGTCATTTGAATGAGCTTGTACTAAGTCACTAGGATTATTAAATTGGTTTTGGATTGCTTCTCTTGCAGTTTCGCTCTTCTTACCTCCTCCACAGCAATACAATCCAGGTACAATTTTGATTCGTAAAAGTTCATTCCTAAAGTTAATTTTAACATCTACTTCAGGGCAAAGCATGAATCAGACCTGGCTTTCCTGAAGAGAATGGTAGCTTGTGTTGCTTGGCCAATACTAAATGTGATGGACATTTTTTAAATCCAATATTCAGTCAAATATAGCCAAAACAGCAAAAAGCATACTGATTTTTAAAAGTGGAATTTATTCTAGAACAGATGGTTGGAATAATGTCAGTGCCCTAACTGAAAAACACTAGTGCCTATATACCACCCTGACAGCCAGAGACCCCAGCTGCTTAAAAATGTGTACAAGAATGTCACACACAAGACAAAGTCTTCATTTGCCAAACAAGATGTGATGCAACACATCTTTTTGAAACAAAATAGAGCAGAGTAGCTTTAACATCAGGCTGAGAATTTTGCCCAATTTCTAGATTTTTGAAACATTTGCCATGGTACAGCTTCACAGAATTGTAAATAGTGTGGGGTTTGTTGTTTGTTTGGGTTTTTGTTGTTTATTTGCTTATTTGTTTTCTGAATTAAGAAGACTTTGTTGAGTATTCTAAGTATTTCAGAACAATTAAACTGGTATTCTTTCACTATGTTTACAGTCACTTGTCTGAAAACTGTAGGAATCAGTGCAGCTTTCTCTAAACTGTGGGATGGGCCCCTGCAGTGTTTTACTCTGTCAGTGTGTAGTGGGAGAAAGCAAAATCTGTGCATTCAGAGATGTTTAAGGAGTTTTCAGGAAAAATGGTTAGGATGGCTACTTTGGCAACAAAAGCTAGATTTTTTTTTGCCTAAAGCTAACATGGTCTCCAAACTGAGTTCCAACAAATCTGCTTTCCAGCAGACTGATTCTGAACGTGGTTAAAGTAACCAGGTTGTCTTACCCTGTTTACTCATCTGTGCATGCTCAAAATGGCCTCAAAAGGCAGAAGAGACGACATTTGTTAACAAAGGCTCCATTACGATCTGGAGTCAGGCAGATAGATGTGAAGTCTGGCTAAATTCCATTTTAAAAGTTGGATTTGGAGCTCATAACTTATTTAACATCTTAGTGGTTAAGCACTGATCCAGAAAATACCAACACTCATTCCCAGCTGTCCACAGCCTTGGGTGCACTACAGTATGGAGCAGGCCCATTCAGTGGCAACCTGAATGTAAGAACTGTCTCCTGCTGAATCTGTATGGAAAGAAAAGGAAGTAACACAAGGAGAGCAGCCCAAAGGTGACTAACATTTCTTACTGGGTTCATAAACATCATGCACCAGAGACAGACAGCTTCAGCAACTTGAGCTGTCTTCTGCACCTGGCTAAGTTAGATGTATGACCAAAACAGAGAAAATACATTAGGAGGGCTAAAGCATTCACACCAACACTGCAGGTCTTCAGAGGCACTGGCTTGTTGCCACCTACTTTGTAAGGTCAATTTAGGTAGCCAATGTGGCAGCTGTAGATGCTAGTCAGCTTTTGACTGTAGTGACATCTGAGATAAAATCACAGAATGCTTTGGATTGGAAGGGACCTTAAAGATCATTCGGTTCCAACCCACCTGCCATAGCAGGGACACCTCCCACTAGACCTTGAAGACTGACCATAGTTAAATTTCTATTTCTGTGGTAAATGAATTAATAGGCCTATGGTGCTAAGGCTGAACATTCAATGCATTAGAAAATCAAAAAAACTGAAGCCATGACATCCATATAATTATTCTGAATCTCAGTTAGGGATCTATTTTCTGATTGTCTTAATTGTGCAACTGGGAACGAAACTGAAGCCTGAGCAGTGCAATTGTATTTTGATTTACAAATTACTCTTATTCTATTCCATTTGGAAAAAATGAATTTCAAAGGTAAAATGGTATTTCAGACATACTCTATGAGAACAAGTTCCATGTTCTGTATGATTTATCTTTTAAGCTCTAAAATGATAATTGCATTTAAATTACTCTCCAGTTCTATTGCATTAACATAATTGTGTGTCAACTAACAAGATGTACTCATAAAATGGAGTATTTCTAGGCCATTTACACATGTAATAATACGTTATTGTTAAATTTACAGTACACTTAATACTTGGCCTAGCAACTCAGTCTTGCTGAAAATGGTGCCATTAAATAATAGCAATTCTACTATTTCCTGTTGACCTCCATGAACACCTCAGTACTCTATAAAGAACAGAAAAATTAGTGTTGTGATATTACGCATCTCTAAAGAAAAGCAAAGCCCTTAAACACGAGGCCAGAGTAAGCGCTTTTTTCAAACTGTAACACTCTCTTCAAGATAGGAAGGAATGTTGCCTTTGTAACCGGTGCAGCAGAAGCAAGAGTTAAGTTTTTCTTTCACTTTGTGCCAAATTAGTAATTCACAAAGTCACTTGGAGAATTAAAGTAGGCAATTTCAGTGATTCAGTGCTGGACCCAGGAAGCAAATTTTTTTTCTTCCCTCCACCATCGTCAACAAAAGTTCACAATGAATTTATTTTCTCTTTCAAAATAGGACCTTCAAAGTGAGAATTCAATCATCCTAGTGTAAATTGTTAACTTGATTAAACTATTCAAGTATAAAAAAGATGTATTCTAAACTCTTGAATCAATGGGATAAAGGTTTTGTACAACTTCAGGAAAAGGGGCAGCTGATAAGAATTATTGTTAGGTTACAAATTACTTCCTTTTCCACCCTAATGCAGAAGTGCTCTCCCCAGTAGAAATGTTTCTGACAGCTAAAATGTACCTATAGACTGCTTGGCTTCCAATGAAACACTGCTAAGTCTAAAAGGCTCCGAGAATCTTGACTGGTCTGCTCGCAGGTTGCAACTTGTGAATCTTTAGCTTTACCTAAAAGGCAACGACTTGTGAGTTGGCAGTCATGGCACATTTTGTTGTTTGAATACTCTTCTTTTCCATGAGAATAAAAGCAGATATTTCTGATGTGCCAGTCTGGGATTTTTCTGCTCTACTCCCAAATCAACACTGATTACATTCAGAAAAGTACTAGAAGATGCTTTTCCTTTATTTGCAAGTAAAGTTTCTCACGAATACTTGAATTACTTATTTTTCACATACAAGTTTGTCCATTTTTTTGTTTCACAGTAAATCAAGACAAGACTTCCTTGGCTTTATATTTTCCTCAATAGTTCCTGGATATATGTTATGAGTTTCCAGAAACTGCCATTTTCTTTGAGTCAAATATTCCATCAGAATGAATATTCAACAGAATATTCAACCAGAAAATTAAATCTCCCATTAACAATTAAAGGGTATGCACAATTTACGGGCGAGCAGTTGTTGTAATTAAAAGAAAAAACTGAAATGGAAAATGCCTTAAATCTGAAAATCGCTACTGAACATTTGTGTTAGCTACTTTGCTAATCTCTGGATTCAGAAGGGCAGTAGTGCTGTGCACAGACTGGGAGATGCCACACCAGAGCAAAGAGCAGCGGAAGGGTTGGCAGTCTAGGAAGCAGGGAGGGGGAAAACTGCTTATTAAGCCTCTTCCTTCCTTTCATTGTCAGTTTTTTCCCTA
>NW_009953496.1:2511064-2530935 GCF_000747805.2 Chaetura pelagica | reverse complement strand
TTCCCTACATTGGTTTGCTGCAGTTGTGTGTTGAATCTGGTTTTTAAAGTCCCAAGAGGTGAAGCTACCATCACTTTTCTTAAAGAGCTATTTCAGAGCCAAAAGGAAGAGAGACATTTTTATCCTTTTTGATATTCCAGTACTCTTAATGGTAGCACTATGTACCATATTAAAAACAATAATGGAAAGGAAAAATGAAATATCTTTCAGATATTTGTATCATGTTTCCCATTGGTTATGAAAGGAACATTGGATTGAAAAAAAGAATTTATGGCTCATTAACTTGATTATAGTGCTACTGCATGTATTTTGTGAAGTAAATACGTACTATTAAAAGCAGTTACTTTCTTATTTCTCTATTTCTGATGGAAAGCTTGAGACACAAAGCTATCATGGTTAGAAATCTTCTAATTTCCAGCTTAAAACAATAAACTAATGGATTATACCCAATTCATTCTCTTCATGTAACTACTTTCCAACTCCCTTCCTTTCTGTATTTACACTGACGGTAGATTTATAGGATACGGTAACATCTGCTCTCAGCTTTATTTTTTGGTTTTTTTTTTCCAGCTTGGTGTCTTCTAATATGTTATGTTTTCCCCTGCTTTCCCCCTGCTTGATTCTTTTGGGATGCTTTTATTCATCAGTTACACTGAATTAAGTTTTTCTGAGACTTAGTAACTTCAGTCTTAAAAAGCTTTTCAGAGGAAGCCTTAATACTTACTTCCACAATGAAATTAGCATCTTTTCATTTTCAGAGCCAGCTCCTCAACTGAGTTTGCTTTCTTCACATATGAATGATTTTGATGATTCACTTGTCTAATACATCCAACTTTTTCCTCTTCACCTATTGAGTATCTCCCAGTTTATAGTACAAATTCATAACAGTCCTTGAATCTATTACTCTCTATTGCATTAGTGAATTTTATTTTATGTTCCTGTTCTTAGTCTTCAATTATTTTTTAATTCTTTCCTTTTCCTACTGCGGTTTTTCTTTGAGCTGACAAAATCCTTCTAAGCATGTACCACAGACAACTAACTATCAATGACATCCTCCTACCTTTTGGACTAAGGTCATCAAAGAAAATAATAAATGAGAACCCTTTAGAAACCAATGCTAAAAATCTCTGACAATAACCTCCTTCCCCTGCAGTGCATCTTATCTGCTTCAATATCACACATGGCTTTCTGTTCTTTAGTAATTTCCTTGCAGCATATTAAAATTCTTGTAGTAATCCAATTTTTAATTTACTCTTTGGCACGGTATCAAATATTTAACTGAAGTCCAAATAGATGAACTCTACTGCATTTCATTTGCCTAAAAAATTATTTGTCAAAGAAAAAATTGCAGTTGAAAACATGTGTTTTGTCCCATTTCTAATTGCCTTCATACATCTCATTATAATTTCAATTGAAATTTGTCCTAACACTTTGCATGCTATTAAGGCCAGATGAACCCTCTATCTCAAATCACTTAATAACTTCCTCTAAATTTTAAATGCCGGCTTTACTATTATTGTCCAAGTATGTGGTATCAGCTGGGAAAGGTTGACTAGGGATAGATTGATCAAATAGACCTGTGGTTTCAAATATGGTTCTTTCATAATTCTGGAATGAAGAAGATCTAATCTCTCCCATCTGTATCCCTTGGAATTGTTTAAGCATTTTTTTCCTCCTGTGAAGCAGTAAATAAAATTTCCATGTCCTCATTTTCATAATTTTCTCCATATTCCATACCATTGCCTTCACAGAAAGTTTTGATAAGATTTTCATTCAAAATTGGGAGCAAATAAGCCATTTTTAACATCTGCCAGTTCCCAAAAATAAAGAGCTCTTTTCTTCCTTTTTTTTTTTTTTTTTTTTTTCCCCCCCCTCAGTTTTACATGGTTAAAGACTTCCTGTTTTGATTAATTTTTGTATGATGTATCTTGGCTTCATATTTAGCAATTCTCACACTCCTTGTGTGCGATGAATCTTTTCTTCTTTTTTTTTTTTTTTTTTTTTTTCCCCCCCCTCAGTTTTACATGGTTAAAGACTTCCTGTTTTGATTAATTTTTGTATGATGTATCTTGGCTTCATATTTAGCAATTCTCACACTCCTTGTGTGCGATGAATCTTAATATGTAGCTTTTGTAGTGACTAGTTTTTTAAAAAACGTTATCTACTTACACTCTATTCCTTCAAAAAAATAAATAAAAAAGGACTTGTTTCATTGATAGTTGTTAACTATTGCTTATGAAATATTTTCCCTTAGCTTATGTATCTTCTGCATTTATGATTTTACAATTCTGGAACTGCTTAGCCCACTTATTTTCACTACAGTGTCTACATTACTGTTCCCATTCTCTCTTGTAAAATTAAGAACTTTGTACAGATTTCATATATTCTTTAAGTAATACACCAAATTGATCCTTTTTCGGAACACTCACATGGGGGGTTGTTTTAAGCAACAAATTGCCAGTGTACAATATCAAATACTTTTTGTTGGTAGATTGTTTATCTGGTTTACAAATATGTAAAACCTATTATAATTTACAAGAGTTGTTCTTTAATCAGGCAACTTCAGATCTCCCAAAGGACATTTATTCCTGTAATAATAACAATATTAGACCAAACTTTTTATAACTCAACACTGGCAATCTGTAACAAACTCTGAAATTAGACCTTTGAATCTTTTCCACACCTCTGTCACATAACTTGACCTAAAGAGATTAAATTTTTAATGATCAAAGGCCTTTTTTTTTTTTTTTCTAATAGCCCAACATCTTGTAAACAATCCTGCTTTACTGTATTTGCATTTACATATTTTCTCACTAACTAGCTCTTCCAGTCTTCGGATACTTCCTCTCTCCTAAATACGTTTGCAACTCCTGCCAACTTTTATTATCTATGAATTTCATTAACATGTCATTTAGTTCTTTGAAATCACTAATTATATTACATCTGAGAGTATCCTGCACATTCCTAAGTACTTAGGTTTAGCCTTGCAGATTCTCACTGCTTAATGCCTTACATATTTCTTGCCTTTCCACCTGCACATGCATGTAAATATTATAACAGGCTTTGTCATCAGAAATCTCAATCACAGTATTATCCTTTTTTCTGACCTGAATCCATGTGATCTCACTCTGTTATCTCTGTTCATAACACTGTTGCATGGATCTTTGTTTCCAGTGAGTTGCTCAGGGTCATCAATTTCACTCCATCCCACTTGTTGCCTCTTTCACTATTGACTCAAATATCAGCCTGAATTGTCAAGACCATTTCTCTCTCATCAGCCACAAAGACTTACTTCTGCCACTGAAAAGCTCATGATACAAGACTTCATCCATTAACTCTGTTTAAAAACATCTGTTTCTTTTCTCTTATTTTGCTTTACAGATTTTGGAAGATTTCCTTGTAAACACATACAGAACTCCCTTATTTTTCTCCTTCATGTCCTTTCCTAAATTTATTCTTTGCTCTAAAACCATCACAACATTTGAAAACAGATTGTTAAGATACTGCCTATCATTCTCATCAGCCTTGCCTCTTTTTTCATCTCTAGTGGAGCAGCTTCCTGACATATGGGAAGATTTTAGGGCACAGACCATCATTTTGTTTGGTACTCACACAGAAAATAAGTTCTAAGCCATGACCGGGTCTTCTACAAAATATTTTAAAAAAAAGAAGTTAATGAAACCACAAAAACTAGAAAAACAAAGAAAGAAAGAAACAAAAAAAGCCAACAACCCTGAGTTCCATTCATCTTGATTTAATATTAGGCACCTGCAAAGTAATTCTCCATAGTACTACAGATAAAAGCAAAGCTCACAGAAGAGCCTTTCCCAAATCTATTTATCACCTTTTTTATTTTCAGTGATACAACCAGCAAGGTAATCGATAAACAACCTAATTTTATTCCTATCAAAGCCAATACAAAGCATTGATATATATTTTTCTGCGGGAAAAGACAGAGTCTAATCTTTTGCTTTCATATACATTTAAATCACTGAAAATTATCATATTACTTAACATGCTAATCATAGATTGCAAATAGCAAATACTGGAGGCATTCCTCACAGGAGAAGACCTCTTAAGTGATCTGCAGACTGATACTTTGTAGCACATAACAAGTGTCAGAATGATTGGCAGCAAAATACAACTCCAGAAGATACAAGTTGAAATTGGAATTCCTCACAAATGGAATTCCTCACAAATAAACAGTGAAATCTTTTGTAGATAATTTGCCAGCAAGAAAAAACTTTACCCCCAGTGATATGAACCTTCTCATTGCAATGTTTTTTTTCACGGCATTGCTGTGAACAACATGGGTTTCATTTAGAAGGTGCAATTTTGAGGTGAAAAAATTTTAAATTTCTGTACCCTGATGAAACAAAATGGATTTTAAGTTCCATAGCATTGACTGCTATGATCCAAGATCTAAAGGCCAAATCTCACTAGGAAATTGTTGAAAAAAGTGATAATACAACTATGACATTAAACACAAAGTAATTAAAAACTTAAGGTTTGCATCGTGCATTTAACTAACCCAATGTTTTATTGAAGCTCTTGTTTCAAGATTAGATTTTCAAGATTGAAAATACACACACTTGTGAAAATCCCAGTAAAACAACTGGCATGACTGGGTCTGGAAAACTGCTATTTACCATCATTTATAATCCACTCAAATTATTCTTGGTTCAAATTCAGGGAGAATAACTAACTTAAACTAACACTGGCCATTTGCAAGGACAGAGGTAATTTTTTAGGACTAAGGAAAAAAAAAAAAAAGACTTTCTGGTTATTCTGTCAACTTCTCTGCCTTTGAGTCATTTCTGCCCCCTCTACTATTGGGATGGTTCAGCTTAGTCAACAAGCTATTATAAGAAGATGGACTCCTTGCGAGTTGTTGGGTGTAGTGGACTGACAAGCATAATGTAAGCATCCTTGTCCACATGGGTATACAAGGAAATCTAGTAATCTAAACTCCCTAATTTCTGACATTTCCTCTTTCCTTATTAACTCTACCTTCCTATTCACTCAATACATAGTTTCAATGTAAAGTCAGTTGTAAACTCTGGGAAAGTAGAAAATAGTACCCCTAATTTTTTAACCTGTCAAAAAAAGACTTAAAAACCTTCTATATATGTACAGTTCCCCAGTCACTTCTAATGGATATAGGTAGATGCACTTCATTCAACTTTTTCTGTATGTAACTCTAAGTTTGGAATAAATATAGAAATACGTACACCATGAGAGAGAAAAAAATATAATAATGTGTATGCTTCTTGGTTTTAAAACTTACTCTTCCAATTTTGTCTTTTTTTTTTTTTTTTTTTTTTTTTTTTTTTTTTTTCTTTTGAGATTAAAAAGAGGAAACTGAAACAAAGAAATGAAAGTGTGGTTACTGATTTTCTGACTAAATCACCTGATTCTTGAGTTACACCACTACATAGCAATACATTGCTGTGTGTCAAGTGAAATACGGAGATACAGTTACAGGATTAAAGGTTGAAAAGCTTTTTACTCTATGCTGTTTGACTTTTTTGCTTCAGACTGTCCCTTCACATCATTTTACCACATATTTTGGTATTTAAACAGACGTCTTTTTTTTCTCTCTGTATGCACACAGGGATTGTCACTGACTCAGGTTGGATCCTATTTTGTACCCTTGCAGTTGATAGAATTTTACAGCTGTCAAAATTGTTCTAGAAAGGTAGAAAAGCTGGTACTTCTGCTTCAAACATGAAAAGACTTAGTAAGCCAAGAAAACTCTGTAATACACAGAAGGACATATGCTGCAGGGGCCGACTGATGGGTGAGTATGTGATAGAAAGTTCTGGTGAAAACACAGGGATGTAGGAGGATTTTGACAGCTGGGAGAAAGGGAAAGAATGCCAGCTTCTCTCTCCTACTCCTGCTGCAGCCACACAGCACAGCGAGGAGCACCCAAGCAGCTGTTTAAAAATGAATGTTATTTCTCTTAACCACACAGTATCAATGGGGCTTTTCTTAAAGACCAAATGACTTTTCCCTTTTTTGTGTCACTTTACTTCCTGACTTTAGGACATCCTACAGATGAGTCTAGGGATTAAATGTGAACAAAATTACGTTGTGAAATCAGGAGACATACCTGTATAGATTAAAACATTATATAAGGAGGTCATACAGCAACCTAGAAATTGTTCACGCCAGCATCCCAGTAACTTCCCACACCACAAAAAAAGCAGAATACATGATGGCAACCAAGGCTGGGGGCTTGTAGCTCATACCTTTAATGCATTTTTAACCCACAAACATAAGTATAGAAAAAAAAAAACAGATTCATGTTCTGCAACATTAGAATAAAGACTCTTGTAAGTGTATCTCTGTTAAAACTGAATAAACACTGAGTATCCTTCTAGCCTGAAGAGACATATTTAAAATTCCTCCCTCTCAGTCCTCAGACAATTGATGTTGCCAATTATAGGACTATTTTTTTAACATCAAGTGATGGAAGTACATCCCTGCTAGCAAAGCAGAATGAATCAGAGCTTACAGTAGCTACTAGAGAGCTGTCAGAACTACTCAGCCCCCAAACCTCTACCCTGGCCCACAGCCCTGCTATCACAAAACCCAGAGTCAAAATATAATTTCACTCAAAGTTCGTTTTTAATTAAGAGATGCCTAATCCATTTTTGCTGTATTGTCAAAGACTGTATTTTAAATAAGTGTTTGGGATATGCAGGAACATACATTGTTTTGTTCTGTTTTCAAACAAGAGAAGGTTGCTTTAAATACTGTAAAATATTCTGAGAGACAGAGATGCATGGAGATTTGAATAATCTTGTTTTTGTTTGCTTGATATATCTGAGGTGAGAATCTCTAAAGCTGATGCCTGCATGTTTTTCTCTTATATCCTATTCTATTCTTTATAAGCTGCCACTGTCTTCCAAATCTCTTTGTTTTATACCTACTGTACACAATTCCCTAGCATTCTTATCCTTTCCTTGCAAAGTACACTTATATTTGACCACAGAAGCAAGCAAACTGACTACAGTTTAAATCCCATCCTGAACTGGTCTTACACCTCTGTTTTAAAGCAAAATTTAATTGCTTTTATAAATCATTAATATTTTTGTTTCACGATGAGCTTGATCCACATATCAGAGATTCCTCAAAAAAGAGCTCACAGAATGGAATTCAGTACATCCAGGAAAGGGATATGGATTTAGCTCAGGACTGTATGCCATACCAAGATAACATACTTTAATATAATTTAAGCTAGTGTTCTTTATTTTTAAAACATACAATTCCTTTTTTTGGGTTTCTATAAAAAAAACCACAAAACAACCAACAAACATCAGCAGGCATAAATCTTCCATGGCTGCACTGAAATCAAGGCATTTGGACCCATCCTCTTTTTAGCTATTTATTTTTCATGACACCTTTCATCTTTCTGAAGGGAAGAGCTGAACTATATGGATGGTCTATTTATTAGTGCATCTATTAAGGTACAAACTGAACAAGCACAAGCTATAAAATGGTCCATAAGATAAAATGCATTGTCAGAAGAGAAGAGGTCCATCTGCTGGAGTTCTGCACAGAACATTTGCTGAGTTCAGCAGTAGGGAAGCAGAACTTGGGTTGACAAGTGCCACACAAGCAACTGCTAATAGCAAAGCACAGGAAGTGCTCTGGATGAATGCAGGGTGCTTAATTCTGTTGAGTTTCATGCATAACACTTTAAAAGGAAGTAATTCTGTTCAAGATAATATATTTCATGACATTTCTTTATTATCTGGAAAGTATTTTTGACCAAATAATTTAAATAAATGGTCCATGCATGGAATGGTCCTGTGTCAAGAAGAAAGTATTGCCATTCTCTAATCAAGAAGGTTGGGGTTTAAATGGTACCTAAATGGGATTACTTGTGCTGCTACTCTTCTAGTGTTTATTAGAGTATATTGTCACTCAACTGGACAGCACTGACAAGAAAATGTTTACTGCAAACATTAATCAAGCTCTGTTCTTCATGGAATCATGGAATTGTCAGAGTTGGAAGGGATCTCTAGAGATTATCTAGTCCAACTCCCCTGCTAAAGCAGGATTGCCTAGAGCACATTACTCATGACTGCATCCAGGCAGGTTTTGAATACTTCCAGAGAAGGGGACTCCACCGTCTCCCTGGGCAGCCTGTCCCAGTGCTCTGTCACTTTCACCGTAAAGAAGTTTTTCCTCATATTTAAATGGAACTTCCTATGTTCCAGCTATGTTCTTAAAGATTAGTATGAAGAAAGAGTTATTTTAAGAATTTTTATATTTTTTTTTAAGATTTACATTAGCTTACTGCACAAAGTACTTGCAATAATTTTAACAGATAGAGATTTTGAGAAAATTCTTGTAGTAACAACTTTCCTATATTTAGCTTACATTGTAATTTTACTGGCTTTTGGTTTCTGGCAGCTTGTCCCTTAGCAAAAAAAAAAAAAAAAAAAGAAAAAGAGTTGACCTCTTCTGTTGGCTTGGCAACTGCATACATGATTTGAAGCATAAAGACCATAAACTGCCCTGACTAATCTGCAACAGCTCAGCTTCTTCCCCTGTCTCATCAACACCAAGGCACCATAATGGCATGTCCTATTAGGGAATTATTCAGGCTTGAAGAAAACAGGACATTCCGCTGCTTCTAATGGCTTTTGGATGATATCCCAGCACTTTTGTTCTCAAACGCTTAGGTGCTTAGGTGTTTTGGTAAAGAACCATCAGATCTGCCCAGTGACTGAAGAACTGGTGCAGAAGTGAGACAGTTAAGCATTGCTTGACCTACTGTAATCCTTATCATAAGTCCCTGGGCACCTTTAAAGTGCACATACAACCAGAAAGTTCCAAAAGCTATGATCACTCAGGCTGTGATAGGAGTTTATACACTGCCTAGAGCTGAACTGGGTTATAGGGATACGGTCCCACCGCCCCTCATCACAAACACAGTGTATCATGGACCTGTGTAGGTAAGTGTGTAAGTTGTCAGTCTTAAATTGGCCTGCATGGCCCAGATCCGTGCAGCGTTAGTGTTAATGCTGCCTGATTTTTATAGAAATGGGTTAGAGAGCAACAATTTGTGTTGTTATCCTGGCTGATCTAAAAGCATGCAAGCCTCAGGGAAGCAGCAAGGAAGAGGGTCAAGAATTACCCTGCACCCAGCTACAGTTGCTAAAATCAGGGAAAACAGGGCTGTCTGTCTTTTTGACTTGACACCTTCAAGTGAGGTTGACACTATGACTTGTGAAAGAATGATGAAAAATCCCAGGGCAATTCTACAGATTTGGGAATTTAATGGATCCCATCTGTCATGACTAGTACAGATACGACAAACTACAAAAGACAAGATAAAATGAAGCAGATAAAAATCCACCTTGTAATATTTGCTATACATTTGAAAACTCTGAGATGCATTAGGGAAAGAATAATAGAAGAACAATAATTTTAATTTAATAAAATTAAATTAAAAGAGAAAAAAGTAAACATTGCCACTGCCTAGGAAGACAGATGAAAAAGATATGAGGCCTTCCCACTTCTGATCTGTATTTCCCACCCAAAATGGAAATGTTTAGCAGAATACAACATCAAACACAGATGAAGACGAAAATCTCAAGAGCTTAATACAACATAAGCACTTAATGATTAGGAGGAAAAGGTACACCAAGGTTTTCACAATTCAGAAGTATCAGGTTTTCAATCAACTACCACTGTCTATTGTCTGGCGAGTCAGAACAAAATTAGTATCCTTCAGCTACATGTTTCCAAGAAATAAATTTCCTGTAGCCTAGGGGAAGCACACTGAGCTAATCAGAAGAATGTGTCGTCTTGTTATCTTTCCTGGCAGCTGTTTATACTTCCATGCAGAAGTTTGTTGAGGATAAGCTGGGGTTAAAAAGATGATCACCACGGCTCCCTATTTGTACTAGCTAGTTGTGTTGTACAAGCAAGTGAATGCCCAGTTTGAATTGAGAATTTAGAGATCTGTTCTTAGCTCTGCTGAACATGATCTCAAACACCCAATAGTCTCATCCAGTGCTTCATACAGTTAATGGGTGAGGTGCATGGGGTTTCTGACTGGACCATTTTTTAACACTTCTTACCTAACTAGGACTCAAATCATTATTATCAGATTACAGTAGCCCTTAGTTTGACTGACAGAAAGCTGCAAATCTAGTGTTTAAATTGTAGGCCAATATAGGACTTTCCTCAGACTAGACATGAAATAGTTCAGATTTGTAGAATATTTTTTTTTTACAGCCCAGGTTAGTTTTCAAACTAAGGAAATATCTGAAATAAAATAGAATACAATTAGAAACAGAAAAGAAAAAAAGAAACACAACAGAAAATTAAAAAAATAAATAAATAACATTTTGGCCCTACACACACTATGACTGTAACTTTGGTCATTCTTACAAGCAACATTTCACTTCAGGAAACAATGAGGAAGAACTCACCTGGGGAAGGCAGCTACTAACAGCTGAATTAGAATCACAGTGAGGAGAAAAATGTGTAGATTTTCCCTATTCTCCTCTATTTTGTTGCTTAAGGTACAGTAGAAACAACACCTCTTTGGGTGCCCAACCTGTAATTTAGTCTCAAAGTGTTTGCCAAGGGAAACATTTACCTCTAAAAGAAGGGGGTGACAAGGGGTTACATCACAAAAATGAAGTAGAAATGATGCCAACTCCCATAGTATTTCCAGAATACCTGAGCTGCCATAAATATACCTTGGCTTAAAACTCCTAAAAGCCCTCAGTCTTCTTTTTAAAATTAGTCTGATAAAGTAAGCAATACCCTGAAAGGATCTGGTAAACTTTGATACAATTGGTATTAGACACATACTTGTCTAGAATAATCTTCAGCATTCTTCAGGTTTTGGCACACCCATGAGTCTTTATTTGAGAAAAGAATTTAAGTTTATTATGCTTTATTAGTAAGACCAGTCAATGTTATACTTCCTTCTTCTAGGAAGAGCTAGCAGGTATGTAGTTATTAAAAGACCGCCTACAGTTTGTAAATACACATTACAATTTAAAAGTTACAATATATATAAGATACAATGGTTATGAGAGGCACTTCATGTAGCATGTCAGAATTAATGTTGCACAAGGATTTCAACTATGGTTTCACATTTGTGAAACCATGTTCTACCTTTATGAAAAATATTCTTTACTTGCTTAAATGTTGTAGGGTAAAACACAGTGTTGTATGGAATTTTTTTAAGTCAAAACCAAAATATCTTTCTTCATTAACATAAGCAATTTGAAAAAAAAAAATTCTCCACATGTCACCCAGCCACTTTCAGTAAATATTAATATCATGTGTGGGAGTATATTAAGATCTGTTATACAGAGTGTATACTACAATTTAGACAGAATGAATAACATGGCTTAGATTTTTTGTGATACTTTTTTAACTCCAAACTTTTGAAAAAGCTATTTAATAAACCTCTATGTTCACTTTAAAAATAACAAAAATAGTACATATTTAGGAAGTGCAATTTGGCATCTCTAAAATTTCAGCAGTTTATTTACGGCAAAAAAAGTTCTTTGGCATGATAATGATTCTTATTATTGAGACTTAGTGAATGGGACTTGCTTTTTTGTCCTGCAGTACGAAGTGCTGATTAACTTGAAATAAAAAGCAGGGAGATTTAATCCACTGAAAGTAACAGTGTGAATGTTCTTAATCAATTCACTCTATTCAGTAATTTTATGAGCTGCTCCTTGTACAGCAATGCATCTTGCAGGAACTGTAAAGTGTATTTTTACACTTCATTTACGTAACAGAGGAGAGAAGATGTGATTTGAGGATATGATGATTAAGGGAATATGGATGCAAGTAGAATTCTAATTGCCGGTGTGAAGTTGCTGCATCATTAAGTGTCTCAGAGTGTATGGTATCAAGCCCGTGCCATGGATGTTCTAGACCAGGAATAATAAAACCTTGATAGATCCCATCTGATTAGCATCATTTTAGGACAACAAACTGCTAAAGACTTAGGAAAACTTTTCGACCAGTGAATGCAGCTTGCAGCAGTAAAATTTCACAAGAAAGAGGAAGCTCCTGACACCAGTCCTCTTCATGTTGAGTTGACATTCCCTCACCTAATCTGACCTTTCCTTTCCCATACACCTTGTCCACAACTAAAACAAAAAATAATAAAGTCCTGCCATCAAACCTTTCTGCCCTACTATTCACATTTATCTCAGCTGAATTGGTTTCTGATATTAACCGTACTGATAACATATCATAAATTTTGAGTGGGTATTGCCACCTGAGAAATGGGAAGGAGGATGGTGGGTTGGTCCAAACTCAGCAGCAAAGACAGCACCCCCTGGAGACACTAGTAGTTTTTTAAAACAGAATGTACCCTCCCAGAATTTGAGAAAAACTAGTAACTAGTTGAAAAAAACTAAATTGACTCTCATTCATTAAATTAATTATGGTAAAACTTAGTACAGATTATTCAAGCACATTTTGTGTCAGGTGCAATACTCTCAGGACCAAGACATATTTCCAGCAAAGAGCAGCAGAACAACAACAAAAAAATATTTTAATACTCTTAATAGAAAATATGTTCTTCCTCTCTAATCATAGAAAAATCTATAATTTCAGTAGTTTATGAAGCTTGTAAAAACATTCTTCTGGAGGAAGGTTATATGAGATAGAGAGATTTTATTGTGATAGAGAAAAGGAGGACAATCTGAAACTGAATTAGAACAATTTCACTTTAAATTAACCATGCACCTAGAGAGGAAATAAGAAAAGCATAAAAATAGATTGAGATGGTTTTAAAAAATACACCAAAACAAAATCCCAAATCTGGAATTCCAAAAGCTTTTATAAAAAGGACAATAGATACTATTTTTTTTCATTTTAAGTTCCATGTAAGATTCTACTTTCATGCGAGATTAATTTTCCCTCATCAAGAACCAGAGATTTAAAAGTTAAATTTGAACTTTTGAAGTCTTATCTCGTATGCATATGCATTTTTAATGTACCTTTTAATTATATAATGACATAGCACCCTTTAACTCAGGTCTCTCTTTATTAAGGAAGTGTTATTTTTAAACTAGTTCAATATTTTGAGCTGTTTCAAGATTGTAATTACCATAGAAGAAAGCCTTTTCCCTAAAAAGAACATAATAAAACAAGAAAAGTTCAAACTTAGCAGAATGGCACATATGCACCTTCAGGAGAAACTGCTGACATTTTCCTCTCACAATCATACTGATTTTTAAAGATATTTATGGACAAAATGTCATATACATGCCTGAGCTACAACTCAAAGTTCCTTTGTAAGCAGATGCCAGATGAAACTGTGATGAGTAGAAGTATGGGTAGAAGATATTCTTCATTCTTCTACCTTCAGGCTGATTGGTTTGCACTAACTGCATCACTTTGTTTTCTTCCATTGTGACTTCTTCATAAAATCTTGATGCATTTTATAGAAATGGACCTACCTGAGTTTATATCACATATGCACTCTGGATAGAAAGAAAGATGCTTCAAAGGATATAAAGTATATAAGGACAGCTTGCCCTTTGGGTGTTTCTTTAAATGTACAAGCTTCGACATTGAAATAATTTCATCTATTCCTATATTGAAATTTTGATTTATATTGAGAACTCTCAATTTCATTTTTGTATTCTGTTAATGGTGGTTTCTGAAACTACCATCAATTGTGGACATTACAAATACTGACTTGAAGTTCACCTTTTTTTTTTAACACAGACTATTCAAAAGCTTGTCCCCTTAAATTAGGAAATGTTAGGATTAAAGGGTATGTACATGCTGTCTGAACCCACCTGTGAACTTCAGATACTGAAACAGGCAGGTATTTCACAGCTGCAGTAAAGAGAGATCTTGCAAAGAATGACAGAGAAAGGGATGACATAAGAAGAGCCTGCAATCTGTCTTTCCCTCAAGAATTAACAGTAAATGTCATCCTTGCTTTGGAAGTATAAGCAAAATATAAAAAACTAGCTTTACTTGAACAAGGTGATCACTATAATTGAAAGGTACATGGAGAATATGTTTTGTTCAGCAAGTACTGAGAGTCAAAGCATTTAAGAGAAGTAATTTTCTTTTAGTATCTGGGCTTTAATTCTTTGAAATCTGAACTTGGTCAATGTTTGCACAAAGACACCACAGGTTCTAATAATCTTGTGCAGGAATCCCCTTGAGTTACAGTTTCCCACAAAACAGTCCTTACTTCCAAAACAAAACCTTGATAATCCTCAGAGGTCATAGAAACATAAAACAAAGACAAAAGCTTGACTTCATGGGACTCCTTTTCTCTCTTAGGGGCTAATTAGCTATTTTATTTAAATTCAAAAGTAGGAAGGTTACTAATCCTTGACTTCAAAGTTCTCCAGTTCTAAAATGTAATTAAAGAGAGAAACTCTTTCTTCCAATCCGGGAAGAGTTGACTTAATATTTCACTTTCCTTTCTTTCCCTGCTTCCAAAAGAGCCTTGATTTGCAGGAATCCCTACCTCCCATTCGGGTTCTGGTACAGCCCTTGGGGAGGTTGGGTTTTCTGAATGCTAGCTTTTATTTTTTTAACCTTTCTTGCTGGATCTATATTTTAGAGACTGTTGCAAAATAACTGCCCAAAGGGGAAATACAACAACAGTGTTATTAAAAGTGTCCTTTTCAAATATTTCATAGATAAAGACTAGGAGGGACCAAGATATATATATTGTAACTGAACTTCATAGGTAATATCATCATGATAAAATCTTTTGACTTACAACTGAAAACAAAAATTTATTCAAATATTACAGATAAACTACATTATTTTCTCAAGATACAGTTTTAGTGAATTTCAGCACGGGGTAGAAATACAACACTTCTTTGTATGGATTCCTTAGTAGAGATTCCATTATATTTTGTGAAATAAAAAGTAAATCGGTATTAGATTTTTAAAATTTCAACAAATTATAGCAAGTCAGCTTTCTAGTTCCCATGGTTACAGGTCCCAACAGACCATTCTTTGAGAATTTTCTCCCCCACCCAAGATAGCAATAGTCTTTAAAAAATGTTATCTAGACTACAGCAAAAGACGATTTATAGTTCATTTATGCTGATATGCAAATTAGTAGAGCTTTTGTTAATGAGACTATCACTTAGGCACGAGCACTGGCATCCTTATACTGAAAACGACAGCTGCTGTAAATTATAGGTCTTAATTTTAAATAAACCATGAATAGTCTAAAAATAAACTCCACAGTATTTTAGTCAGACAAATGTGAAAAATATTTACTGTAATTATCTGACTAATCTATGAATCTATGAATCCAAGACAGTGGCTTTTTCTCATGCTGTAATTTCTGAATGCAGTGTTCATTTCTGTCAGGTGCATTTTTCTATTTTGCAGTAATCTCTACAGTTCTTTCCTGTGAGGGTGTTGCGATGCTGGAACAGTTTGCCCAGGGAGGTTGTGAATGCTCCCTTCCTGGAGGAGTTCAAGGCCAGGTTGGACGGGGCCTTGATCTAGCAGGAGGTGTCCCTGCCCATGCAGAAGTGTTTGAGCTAGATGATCTTTAAGGTCCCTTCCAACCCTAGCCATTCTATTATTCTATAATAATTTTGACCATAGTTAGTAAGCACTTTTTCTCACCTACAACCATGTACTAAGAAATTGCACTCAGGTGTTAAATGGGATTGTTCTGTGCATTTTGCTTATCTTCCAGAGGTCTCATACAGACTTAAGGAAAGGAATTTAATACAATTGCAAAAAAACCCTCCCACTTAATTTAAGGGGAAGTTGTTCATATGTACTTCCTTCCAACATAATCACACAGAATAATGAAACAAATGGATTTGCAACCAAACTCATGCAATAGGCATGAAACTTCACCTAAAATACCCAAATATACCGACAGAAATGTCAGTTCTACCAAAATTTCCTTTCAGATGTAATCATCAGAAATACACTAAAAAAGAGACAAATTTCAGATTTCTACAGAAAAACAGTTTGGAGTGATTGCAATAATAAAAATTATTACCTAGGCCAAACTTAATATTTGTTGTCCTTTTTTAATAAAATGATGGAAGGCTACTGCCAATATTATAGAATCATAGAATGGTTTAGATTGAAAAGGACCTGAAAGATCATCCAGTTCCAACTTCTCTGCCATGGGCAGGGACATCTCCCACTAGATCAGGTTGTTCAAAGTCCCATCCAACCTGGCTTTGAACAATTCCAGGGAGGGGACATCCACAACTTTCCTTGGGCAGTGTCTCATCACCTACACAGTAAAAAAATTCTTTTTATCACTTCAGCAATGTCAAAGAAGCTGTGCAGGTTTAAACAACCAAGAAGAACCAAAGACTTGTGCAACAGTTATCTTGTACACTTTAATCTGGAGTCAGGTACATTAAAGTCGATGTAAGATTTACAAGATTTACTATGTGTATTTCATTACACAAAGGCTGTTTCAAATAAACAGATAATTTTAAAAATATGTAAAATGTTTGCCTGCATTAAAATATCCCCTAACTATCGTGTTTGCTATTTTCCTTAACATAGTTTTCTTTTTCCCTTAGAATCTCACACTATAACTTTACCATGTCATACAGTTACTACAAGTTCCTGATTATTTTATATAAGCCATTCCTTTTACTAATAATAGATTATACTAACATAAGCTTTGGCTGCCAATATGCTTATTTTGTTGCTAAACCAGGACATTATACAAAACCTTGGTGAAGTTAGAAAAGGATATTAAATATTCAGGTAAATATTAATTCAGCAATCCATCAAGGTATTCGACCATCTGCTAAGGATTCAAGAGTTCCTTGTCATTGACAAAGAAGGGAGAGAGAGAGTGGGCAGCAGCTGTAATCCCGTTCAGGTAGATGCACTTCCAGGTGTGGGAGAGAAGTCATAATTCCATGCTCATTTAACAAACGAGATCCGCCTATCTAAATTGCTGTTTAAGTACCTCAAATTCATCTAGGTCCACACCAATATAGTGTGCTTTCTAACTGGAAGTGAATGTGTTTTCCACCCTCCCTCTTTCATCTAGATTGTGGGTAGCCAGGCAGGGAGTAGTCGAGCCAGAAGACCAGAAGGAGCAGGAGGAA
Source organism: Chaetura pelagica (assembly GCF_000747805.2). Lineage (NCBI taxonomy): Eukaryota > Metazoa > Chordata > Aves > Apodiformes > Apodidae > Chaetura > Chaetura pelagica. The sequence continues at coordinate 2,513,836 of NW_009953496.1, read as the reverse complement.
ACATAATTCTAGCAAAGTGTTTGGCATTGAGTGGGCTCCTGGCTGCTGCTGCAGTGTTATTTCTTTGTCTAAAGCAGACCTAAGTAGAATATGTTTCTGTTTGTGGGACTGACCTGCAACCACATCAATGCCTCTTCTAATTCCCCAGAACTCAGTCCCCTCCAAGAAGCTATCCATCATGACTACTGTGCTTCTAACTCACTGTGGTCTAAGTATAAAGAGGATGGAGGAGCACATGCTCACTCAGAATAAGGATTAAGTACATAAAATGATAAGTTCAATCTTTCTTGAAATTAATACAGCCAAGAGCCCAGTTTGCTGTTCCTCATATGGGGGGCTTGTTGCTGCCAGACAGTGAAGGAGGTTAGAAGTAGCAGTAAGAAAGTAGTAAGCATGGTTACATCCTACAGCCTGTTTGGTGCACATCCACAGCAGAAGGCTGTGCAAAACAAAGGTCAAGGAGACATGCAGCAAATGCTGACTACTGTCTTGTAGTATATGTAATAGTGAGCTAGACAGCTGACTTAAAGGACTGGATTGCCTCTTCTTGCTACCTGAATTGCATGAATGTCATGTTTTCAGGACATGAAGCTTTTCTTCATTACACTCATAGGGCTCTTACGTGGCTATTTTTCTCTCTCTTCTCGGCTGTTTCTGAGGAAATCAACAATATTTATACAACATGCAACCTGCACCTGCAACACTCTGGTGCTTGCCATTTAATGGTTTAGCTATCTGGAAATCACATAACAATTATAAATTTTAGTTAAATATAATGATGGAGTGATTATGATTCTAACATAAATATTGTTTCAGATTTTTTATTACTGATTACCATTTATTACCATGACCATTCTATCATGTTTGTTTTCAGGAGAAAAAGTATTTTAAAAGGTCATGAATAATAACAACAACAGGGTTAAGCCAAAATTCTCCAAGGTTCTACCTGGATGAAGATGTAGACTTATGTTCTGAGACTGGTCCTCTAACTGTAGAAACTGGGTATCTAACTAGACTACATTGTGGCTCCTATATGGCTTGTGAAACCAAGTATTCTGCCCTAGGAAATGCATGGCTCATACTCATGTTGATCCCACCTTGGCTGGAAGTCTAGGTACAGGAAGGAAACCTACACAGACCCCTTGGCTGGGACACCTCTTTACTAACCTCTTATACCAGGTGTACAGAGCCAGGGCAGGGTAAAACAGAGGAATAGCTCAGGGGTAAATACCAATACATGAAGCACCAAAATTAATTGTAAATTATAAAGATTGAGATATCTAATTGTGACAGCAAAGAGAGAGAGTTCTCAGGAAGCCTGTATGCCTCTCTGTAATGCTGTAGGCAGGTTTAGTTTTCCAACTGCCAAATATTTTCCCTATACTGCTAAACAAATAAAATTAACTAGCATCTTTGGCCTAAAGACATTAATCTTTTCCCTATTAAGTTCACAATATTACACATTCACTGAAGACTCTTTGTCAGCATTCAGTGAAAATCATGCACAAATTCTAACAAATAAAACCCACTAGGCTGGAAAGGGCAGTACATCCATGTTGTCAGAGGTGAACTTCTCTGGTGTGAGCAGGGCTTCAGTTGGTATAAGTGCTTTGTAAGGAGCTGTGAGTTTCTGACTGGATGGCCCAGGCATTACACTGTTATTAACTGAATGATATTTGTGGGGTAAAAAGTTTTGTTCTGTTTCTCATGGGGGGAAAATAAATAAATAAATAAGTAAATGAAATTGTGTGCCTTTCTAAATTATTTTCTCAAGGGATCCATACTTATTACAATAAAAACAAGAGTTATTCTAGGAATTATCATTACAATCAGCATCTTCACAGGATTAAAATATTATCCATTCTAATACTTTGTAATGTTCAAAACCGAACAATTCCTTATATTTCCCAGAAGTAGGAGTGTATTGTATTATTTTGTTTTCAGTTACTTAGCCTTATCAGCTGGCTAGGATAGAAACAATGGGAAATATAGTTATATGTACTGAGAGTCATAATACAGAGAACTGCAACACTGCCAAATTACTGCCACCAACAATAGATATCTAATTTCCTTTAGCTGCTATGTTTCCTATTAAAAGTTGTTATAATAGCTGACTTCTTAAAATCTAAAGCTTGCTTCACAGTACACTTCCAATATCAGTTATCTTAGTGTGACACTTCTGAAGAGCATAAGATAACCAGCTTCAATTATTTATTAAAAACAGGTGTTCACATGCAAATGCACTATTAGCTCCACTAAGGAAAATGAGACTGGCTGGGAAAACTATCACATCTGTCTGACTAAGGCTGTTCTAATAAAATAAAAAACAGAGTTTAAATAAAATAAAAATAAAAACAGAATTACCACAACTGATCATCAACCATTAATTTTCTAAATAGTCCTCAACTTATTTTCAATGCTGCATATAAATATGCACATTTTAAGAGAAGGCACAGGGAAAGTAATTGCAAATGTTGGAAGCATTAAATAAGATGTTGGAAGAACAGCAGAAAATTGATTATATAGAATAAGTTTAAATAAAATAAAAATAAAAACAGAATTACCACAACTGATCATCAACCATTAATTTTCTAAATAGTCCTCAACTTATTTTCAATGCTGCATATAAATATGCACATTTTAAGAGAAGGCACAGGGAAAGTAATTGCAAATGTTGGAAGCATTAAATAAGATGTTGGAAGAACAGCAGAAAATTGATTATATAGAATAAAAACTAGCGGACCTTGGCAGCACTGTCTGCTTACGCTCTTC
>NW_009953496.1:2498688-2510672 GCF_000747805.2 Chaetura pelagica | reverse complement strand
CTCTTCCTTTCTGCTTCTCCTTTTCATTGTTCATTCAGGTTAAGGCTACTAGCAAAAAAACTGTAGCTCCAGTAATGTTATAGCACCTCAAATCTTGATACAGAATGGAAAAAGTGTCTTTCACACGTAACAGTTGTTCTTTTGTTGCAGTAGCTTCCACCCTGCTTTTGCACTAATCTTTTGGTCTAGGTAGCAAAAGAATTTGCTTCCTAGTTGTACTGGAGGTGACTATTTTCTCATGAGAAGGCTATCTTCAGTGCTGCTTAATTAGCAAGCTCATGGTAGCAGAGCTGTCCATCTTGCCCTTTACCACACAAACCAGGCATTTTATATGCAGCACATGCTGCAGGCTTAATATTAGAACAAGCTTTGCAGTGGTAATCAAGTCCTTACACTTAATTTTTTTTTTTTTTTTAAATGGTAATAATTTATTTTTGAAGTTCCACCTATCTATCCATTAAGCGATGAAGTTTCAGGGCACAGAGGGGAGTAATCTGTTATGTTGTCTATGCATAATTTAATTCAGAAAGAAAAAAGATATCTAGTATGAAATAAAGCCAATTATTCTCAACTGCCTTAGTGTTTTCTTTACCTTCTCTACAATCTGTGCTTTTAGGGATATGTAACAGCAATCTAGCAGCTTTCCACTTCATACAGCAAAATTTGTGACTGAGAAGTCTACAACATCAGGCTTTGCTCTGAGGAGTCCTGGAATGCAGAAAGCATAAAAACATTGCAGGAAGCTATTAAAAAAACAGAGGTCTGATTATCTATTCTAAAATTATTCTTGGACACAAGTCATCACACTTGTACCTACTTTTACATAAACACTTTGCAAATCCCAGCATTGTGTATGTTAATCAAAAACCTCTATGTTGGTCAATAAACTATAATAAAAACAACCAAGCAAGTCACTGCTTAAAAAAAATATTATTCAAATACTGTTCTACTCCTGTTGGGAAGGTCAGGTTCATAAATTTATGTATAGGATTAATATGGTGAAGACTGCAGGCTATGTAGTATACCATGTATTCTACACATATCTGTGAGTGTACTGATCACAGATTGTTCTTCATGTATATAAATATTAGCACTTTACATCAAATAAGTTTAAGATATTTCAGATACATATTTAAAGTTAGACTTAAAAGAAACAGATTTAATTTTAAAGTGTCTCAGAACAGAAGGCTTAGTCTTACGTCTTTCCATGTTATCCCTAAAATAACTTTTGAACCAATGCTGACTTCCTAAAATATTTGATTTCCTAAAAGATTTCATAAAATTTGAGACAAGAAAAACTGGAGCTTAAAAGATAACTGCAGACACAGCTACATCCTGAGATACAGTTTCCTAAGAGGAAGGTAGACAGAATATAACAGCTACACACCCCTTCTGCAGGCAGCTGGGCCAGGCAATCTGCACATATCTAGTTGCAGACAAATGACAAAATGCTTTATCTGCAGGGGTGTCACAGACAGACCCAGGAAGGAACAGATGTTATTTCCATGGAAGACAGATCTGAGAGATTACAGGACAAAAGTCTGTAGGAAACCAGGCACTGTCATTAGCTCTACAACTGAGAACAACTAGTATTATACTTGCAGATATTCAGTAGCATGCTTAAGACATACAGCCTCCCTACATGGCTGAGTAGAATCCTTCCAATGGCCTGTTATATAAGTGATGTCTAGACACTGAGAGATAATTTTGACTAGCAAGACACCATTTTTTGTGTGTGATTGAGTAAGAGAAGAAGGAGGACATGTGGTATTCCCACAAGCTGAGGGATATCCCTGTTCTTCTCAAAGATCACATCGCTCCACAGAAAGACTCTGTGAGGTACCACAATATACTTTGTCCCATTCAAGATTTACTGACCAAAAATATCCATACTCCTGTTATCTACAACTATACTGACTTCATCTTATCAAAGGAATGTTCCACATGTGACTGGTCACTAAATTTCATTTATCTTCAAGGCACAGATATGAAGATGTTCAGCTCTTACAGCTTCATGAAATACTGAGGCCTGGCTTTATTGGAGACCATTTGCTAAGGATAAATCCTGCTTTACACTTATATGTACTGAGAGTCACAATATAGAGAACTGCTGTCCTCACAAATCATTGCAACCAACAAGAGACGGCTAATTTAAGCATATCATAGAGATATGGCAGGTAGCCATTTTCAAGAAATTCTTCTTGCTCCTGAGAGAGAAAGAATATATGCATAATGATAGGCAAATTAAACTTTTTTACCGTTGAATTGAAGATATCTAGAATTGCTTTTTTGGTGACCAAAAGCCCAATTATTTTTTATTATATTTGCATTTGCAAGGATTACCTTGGCACCAGGATTTCATTTTACATAGGACAGCAAAGTTAATAGCTTTACTAGGCAGACAAAAATTTAAAAACTGTAGCATCTAATTTCTGAACAGCAATTGAATCAGTGAAAGTATGTGAACTATAGACATACTTCCCCTTTCCAGCATAATTCTGAGCCAAGATTGTTGAAAAACACTTGTGCATATATATATATATGGTTATACTTCAATATAACTACTACGAAACATTTAATAAAACGGTATACAACATTATTGTATTTAACAATGTCTTGACATCCTAAGAGCTGAAGTCCTTTTCTGGTTTTGGTGGGTGGGGAATTTTAGTTTTTCAAAGTGTAGCTCTATGACATTAGTATAATGAAAGACTATGTCCAGCTTGTAGAAGAGGTTCTAGATCTTCTGAGAGACACCCTTAAGTTAGAAAAAGTGATTTTCACTTAAACTTTTCCATGACAGATTTTTAGTCCCCTGCTTACTCTGGACCTAACTGACTTCTGAGACTGAAGAATGAGTTTTGTTGACTACATTGAGAAAAGTGTGTGATTTTATACCATTTGTTTCTTCACCGTTCACTAAAATTGATCTGGAGATTTCCTAGATTTGGTGAAGATTAGCCCGCGTTTGTAATTAGTTGCATAAAAAAGACTGAAGGATGCATTGGTTGGAATTTTCTCAATCTTACATTAATTATTGTCCACTTAAGAGACAAGCTGTAGTTGCCAGTTTAATCGTTTTATGAGACTGCATTTATCATTCATGCTAAAATGGCCCTGGGTAGGTTCTTTTTATCCATTATAAATAAAAATAAATAATGAATAATTATAAGTAATTGCAACTAATGAATCAGACATGGCATTCCTTATTCCCACTACATCAGCTCTATACATGTGCACTGCCTCGAAGACACAGAATAATCTTCACAGATAGCAAAAAAAAAAGAAAATCAAAGAGGGTGATGCCACTATTTCAAAGAGCTTTTGCATTCGACACAAGAGAATAAATTGGACATAATGTGGATGCTTTAAAAACAAAGGAAGAGAGCAGTGATCACTTTCCTGTGCAGAGCTGTGAGGCGGACTTGCATCATGCGTGAAACACATTTTGCATAGTTATTTGTAGAGTGTAGGTTACACATGAGAAAGTACTCAGGCCAACACAGCTTCAGTTTCTTCATACCATTTAAAAAATCCCTCAGCTCCACAAAAACAGATTTGTAGATCCTTGCCAGATTTTCTTTAATACTTTAATGCTTACAAAAGTAGTAGACAATGTACAAAGCAATTCTACATACAATATAAATTTGAGACACCATTAGACTATGATGTTTGACAGATCAAGATACTATTTTGTAATACATTTTGAAAATAAAGAAGACCTTACTATTAAACCTAATTAAAAATAGGCAAAAAAACCTTATCAGAATTATTTTTTTAAAACTACAGCAAAGGTGCTTCAGGTCCAGACAATATTTCATTTGCTTTTATCTGAAACTTGAGAAATAAAGACTAACTTCAGAAAAAAAGTATTATGAGATGAGAAATGGGTATGCTTTGTTCTACAGATCTAGAGAAATTTTTAGGTTTGTTTTCACTTTTTCATATCCTTTCAGTCAAAACATTTTTCTAAATTCAATACAAATTGTTTACCTCAATCAGACAATCATGCCTCAGTGGAAAGAGGTATGCCAGAAAACTGCTTCTCCTATAAAGTGTGTTTAAAATAGCTCTATGAAGGTATTCATGCTGAACTTGTCAGAATAGCTGAATGATAAGAAAGTCTTTGTTATAGCCTTAGTCATAATGGAGTAAAATATGAGAGGAAAACCTAAATACTTTAATTTGATGTTTTTAAGTAACACAGGAAAATGACTGGTTTGATTTGAAAGAAAATAGAAACAAGAACAATTATTTGAACTGCACTTGTACAAATAAAATTGTATGCAGATTTTTTCCTACATTTCACACATGATTTAGCAGAAACCCTTTTCACAACAATAAAGAGCTATCCAGCAAGGCACTAAAATCTTGCTTTAACAAAAGCAATTGCATCCTTCAAGTATCTATCATTTTTTTTGCAAGGATCCCTTTCCCAAGGCATTGTATTGATCATACCACCCCTATGCAGACCATAAACTTTAATTGACTTGTCTTCATTCAATTTTCAAAGTACTGTATAGGCTTTTCCTTTCCTATTTTTTTTTCCTTTGTCAGTTTCTGTCCCTGATCAAATTATGACACTTGTATTATTGCTACTAGGTGTATTTTCAAACACTCAGTTGCCTCTGATGTCTAATAGGAGTTCCCTGTAAACATCCACAGAGACTCTTTTTTAACCTCCTTTAAATCCCTCCTTGAAACTTTTCCCTGCCTGACAGTTGTTAAATCCCTGGTATGCCAGTAATGCTGTCTCTTCAGCTAAGCAGCTCTGCCTCGTTCTCAACCCACTTCCCCATCTGTCTGCAACAACCTGCCATCTTCTTATCTTACAACCTCTTGGAGCAAGGGCAATACTTTCGTGCTGCGTTTATATGCTACCTGGTACAATAGGATTCTTCTGCACAACCAGGAACGTGAGTTTTGATCAAATGCTGACAAAACAGATAAAAAACCATATGTAAATGAAAGCGTTTTCTTGCTCTTTTCAGTTGAGCTTCTGTTCCCTAATTAGAACAAAATGTTCAGCACCCAGAGGAAAGGAAAGCAGGTCTGTCTGTAAAACTTCACTGTCCTCTGGGGCTAGGGGTGACATAAAACTGTGGTTAACCTATGTATAAACCTGGGTAGAAGAGAGGAGTTTTTTTCAGGTAGGGCTTCACTGCTTACCATCAGCAGCCCCACAAAAGAGGACTTAACCATTATAGCTCTGGCCTCTTTTCCTTGAAACATGCTAAGCAGGACCTGCAAAAGTCCTTTGGTGCAGAACTGAATGTGTTTGCTCCATTGCTCCTGTGGCAAGGATCTTCCTTAGCACAGGAGGGAAAGAAGCCATGGCCGTTTTGTACCTCACAAAGATACTGAGTAATGCTGGATATGCACAGGATTTGTCCTTTAAAATCCAAAGTGAAACAAGATATTTGTCAATACGTTTTTATGAAAAGAAGTGATTTAGAAAGTAACAAGTAAATCCGTTTGCCACAGGTGGCAAAGACAGGGAGTCTGCAAGTGCCTTTTTCCCTGTTTCTACTCTCATAACTCAGCATTAATAACCACAAGTGATAGAATAAAAAGATGTTCAAAATAATTCATTTATACTGGATATAAAATTAGACAGAAGCACTGAGTCTTTTTCACTGTCCCAGGATAAAGCAATATTTTGCAACAGGAATGAAATCACTGAAGCATAACAAACAGAAAGCATGCATCTGAAAATACATCTGTATTTGCAGAACTGAAGCCAGCATTTCCAACTCATGGATTATATATATGAATTACTTAATCATTATATTTACAGAGACTTTGCTGAGCACATTTTATTTTTCAGTCTGTAATGGGAAACATCAGAGGTGTTTTTGTAAACCAAAACTGAACTGTTAAAACAAGGAACTCCATACACAACATTTTTTGTAATGCAAACCACAGAAGCTGAGAGGATTTAAACCAATTAAAAACAATTTTGTCTGTGTAAGAAAGCCTGGGGAGAGGCAAGACTAGGGATATGATTAAAGATGGGGGCATTTTTGGGGATGACTGAGAATACTGAATACCAGAACGGCGTATGTAACATCCTTATCTGCATGGAAGAAGGTGACTGCAGAATTCTAGGTCCATAACTAAACATTAATTAAGACATTTCTACCTATGCACAGGGCAAAAGATATATTTTATTTTTTTGTTGTTTCTAACTTAGTAATTTTTATAGTCTAAGAAGTGAACAGGAGCTGAAGAATATTTGCAGAATCCACAAAAGCTAATGGATATTACAGATACTTCAGAGAGAAACTTCAAGAACATCTCCTTTTTAGAGGTGCTCACCTGTAAAATAAATTTCTGCCAGAGATTATCATGACCTCTGTAGAGCATTATGAGGAGAAGATGTAATTTTCTTTTCCCCCAGCGACCTTTCTGATAATTTCCCTGAGATTTTCATCAGGTCCATACTAAATAAGGCATAACTAAACACAATTATACTATACCTAGACCAAGGTCTGCCTATCTGTTTTCCCTGTTTGGACAGTGGCCTGTGGCTGATGCTGAGAGAATAGTCTAAGAATAGCAGTGTGCAATGACTCTTCCTCTTTGATACCCTCCCTGTTTCCAGAATACTACAGTTCAGGATCTATGCATTTTGTTTCTGCTGGTATTTTTATTCTGGTAGCAATTCTAATTTTTTTTCGCCATGATAAATTGTAATTGGTTTTTGAAACAAAAAAATAAAATCTGCTAACAGAAAATCCATGTTATGGTCTCTCTGGATTATCATTCAACCAAAGGAAGATTTCATATGACAAACAAGATTTTAAAAGCAGTGATTTTCCATACCTAACAGATAAAACCAGTTATCTATCATGACCTAATGAATGTCTGAAGTGTCAGTAACGTGTTATATGGAAGAACTTAAATAGGTACTTTTGCTGTTTCAACTAAAACAAGTACACAGCAAAGAGCCCAGCTCAGTTCTGTATTTACCAGTTGGAAGGGATGGGGACTCAATAAAAAGAGGGCTTCTCTTTGGAGTCATTGGCTATAAAAGTTACTATGGAACAGTAAAACTAGATAATGTGAAGATGCCTGCAGACTTATAGACTTAAAAATTAGCAGTATTTGATTGTCACCAACTACAGGTATTAATTCTAACCCAATGGTTACCCTTTGCTGCTTTTGCTTTTAAAAGTACCTGTATTTATACAAACATGTTAAAAAAAAAATAAAATATATATATATATATATATATATTGGGAAGAGTTTAAAGTAATTATTTAACAGTTACAAAAAATCATCAGTTACTGACGGTTATTTTTCCTTTCAGCACACTGATCCATAAAAAAAAAACAACAAACAACTTATTATGACAACTGACCATGGAAGGATTTGCAATGATTCACAGAAACTATTTAATTAAAAATAAAAATTTTCAGTAGTTATTAATTCTCAGTGAGTCTACATCATTATTGTTGCCAACCACTTGGTTATGTTTCTGAAAGTTTAGGTATTCTTACTGAATTTACAAATCTATTAAATAATTCTGCCTTAATCTACCCAAACATATGCACACACAAAAATGTATAGTTCCTTTCCCCTCTTTCTTACTTGTAGTTCTGGAAATCAGCATCCAAAAATTGAAAGCCTTATATTATTTAAAATAATAAGAAATCTTCAGGAGGTCATTATCAGTCATAATAAAGCCTTTGCTACATTTATTAATCTTCTTTATAGACCACCTATGTACATAAAGAAATGTCACTGCTGTAATGTTAAAAGATCACCTATGTAGAGAAAAGAACAACTAAGGAAGATGGATCCCTCTCTGTAAATGTTTGAATTGCCCTTTGTAGTAAAATTGCTGAAGAGGAAAAACATGTTGAATTTCAAATTGACTTGGGACACATAATATTACTTGATTTTAGCTATCAAATATCTCCTTTTTTTCTTATTTAGCTATTAGTATCTATGAACACAAAATGCTCAGGAGAAAAAGCTTTAATCTTTGTTTCCCATGAGGGGTGTACAAAGCCCAGCAAACCCTCACACATTACACATCAGGTTCTTTGTAGAGTACAAGACTTGGGAGAATTTATTCCTCTTTTGAGCACAAAGCATCAGAATACAAAGAAAGGCACGGCTATCCAAAACAATTGCTTTTGCTACCCACGTGAGCTGTATATTTTCACTTCCAAGCCATTATCTTTCATAACTCATAGTTAGTGTAAGTAGAGAAGCTCCTACTAAATGATTGTTATAGTGTCTAATCAGATGCCCAGATGGTTAGTAAACAATATAAAACTGTTATTAAACAGGACTTAGCAAAAAACATGTTAATTCCAGGCATTTTGTAAAATAACCGTCAGAAATTGTCATCAGCTACACTTAATAATTGGCTATGAAAGTTAAGGTCAACAGATATTTTTACTTTAAATGGAATAAATGATAAATTAATCCCTCTTTACTCAGCAACTATTTCCTGCAAACTTATCTATGGGGAAGGCTTGCATCACTGTGATGTTCTTCAAGTTTTATGCTGCTGTCACTGCATAAAATTACACTTACGTAAAACTAGAAATTATTAAGCTTCTAGGATTTGAATTTCTGTAGCTACCACTACGATATTATGCATTTTAGAGCAGCTTCAGAGCTGCTCTAAGATCAGGTGCAAGCACAATCAGAGCATTTAAACTAATATACCAGCATTCCCTGACAGAAAAGAAATGGAATAGAAATTGTTGTCTTCTATTAGCTGAAGACTTTCCAGCTAAGATTAAATGTCTAAAAGCTCTGGCCAGTAACAGCTGAACAGGGTAAGAGAAAGACCTGTTGTCCCAACATTTCAAATTAACTAGAATAAGTTGTGTTTTGTTGTTGTTTTTTTTTACAATTATAAATTCCTCCATCACATCACTGGTATTTTTAATTTAAAGTCATAAAGAGCTTCTTTCTTCCCTTTCTTGTTTGAAATAGTTTTGCATATGAAAGAATGAATTACAACTGTAATTGTGCCTATTTGAATAATTACAGATCCTATATTTCATTGTTTACTTATAAGAGAAAAAAGTGCAGACACCATAGAAAGAGGCACTAAACAACACCCTACCTCACTGCCCTAAATTTTAATACAATTTCTGAAATTAAAACCAATCTGATATGAACCCCAGCATTTACCTGTTCAGTGTAGTAAGGTTTGGGTTCTGTATTATTTTTAAGTGTTCTGGTTTTAAAAGCTAATCAGTTTGGGACCTTTAAAAGCATATTTAATTCCGTAAAAATAAAACTAACCGTTTCACAATACATTTGAGTACTAGAATGTAGAATTCTAAGGAAGATTTTCCTGTGTGGAAATGAAGAGATAAATGTGGTGTGTCTGGCAAAAAATTTGATGACACAAAATATGGTACTTTCATATGGTCATATCCATCTGATCTGCACAGGTGGGTCACGGGGGTATAAAAGATGGCAAGTGCAGCAGGTAGGCCCTTCCCTCCTCCCAGAGGCCCCCTCAGACGCTTTCTGCGTGGGACACCCACCCCCTGCTGCGGACACTGGTGCTGGGACCTGCCTGCCCTGCCTGCCCCGGGTCCAGCCTGAGCCTCAGCGCTGAGCGTGTTGGGTCCCGAGCCCTGGGGTTGGGGCTGGAGCCCCCTCCCCGTGTTGCTGCCGGTTGAGGGGAAACCAGCGGCCGCTGCATCCGCTGCCCAGAGGCCTCCCCTCTGGTACCACAGACCTGCCATCCTGCCTGGTGAGAAGGGGCCACCGACCAATGCTGCCGCTGGGGACGGAGCCGTCGGGGACAGTCCCAAGGGTGACATCACACCCCCCACACGCACACACTCCACTCCTCATACTCCCACACACAGTGTGCCCTCTTAAAGAAGACTGATGTTGAGCTTCTTCCCTCCTCCCTTTGGTCCTCAACCCTCTCTCGGAGAGAACATCTTAAAGCACAGTGCCCTTTCCATTACCTCCCTAAAGGACACTTTCTTACTGCACGCATATATGTATATCCCTGGTAGCCATTTACATTTATACTTTCCGTAAACATCATCTCTTTGTTTGTGTTAACCCTTAATAAACTGATTAATTTGTGAAGTAAGCATTGGCCTTAGAAGCAGTTTGTCAGCATGGTGGGCATGTATTCTAACTACCACTCTAACATAGGGTCCCGCAGCAGCCGTTCCTCTGTGAGAGGCGAGCACCATGTGTGAGCCCCTCGGTCTTATTCAAGAACCCCTCCACATTGGGGAGGGAAGTCGCGAAAGCACCTGACAGCCAGTAGTCCCCCTGGCATCGGCTCACGACAGACATGGTTGAGTCACCACCTCTGGTTGTGTTCGAAAGTTGTCTAGATGCAGCACAGTGCTTGGGAATATGTCTTAGTGCTGGACTCAGCAGAGTAGAGTTAATGGTTGGACTCAAGGATTTTAAATATCTTTTCCAACCTAAGTGATTCTATGATGCTAGAATTCAATGATTACTACAAACAACAGTCTAATAAGTTAGAGTACCTCTGTTCTGATCTTGATCCTACTGAAGTGACCAACAAAACTGTTATTCAACTGATTTTAGGAAGGCAGGATTTCATTCTGTATTTAATTTGCTATATCTAGTATTGAAGCATGAACACTGCATAGACCTTATTTTTCTGAGCATGGACATGTAAGAGGTGAGATTATTGCTGCAGACCACAGCAGTTTATGCTTTTGTGTAGCAGTCCACCAGAGCAATGGCAGAATTCAATATGCAAAGCATAGCAAGCTTGTACATCTTTAATTTCACAGCCTGAAATGGCAAGCAACATCAAAAAAACCCAAGGGATCATAAAAAACTACTAATTAAGCACACTTCAAATATTTCTGACTGCTTCTTAGTCTCTCATTAATAGATTGGCTAATTAATCATAAGTATCTAAATGCTTGATGACTTTTTTGAATGTTTTGGTTGCCTTGATATCTCAGGTAAATAATATTAGTATTTTCCCAGGCTAATTTTTAAATAAAAGAAGTGCTAAAACAACAACCTTTCAAAAAGCACCTTTTCATTCAGGAAACATTTAAGAGCCATTGTCAGAATTAAAAATTAATTTTGAGTTGGAGAAAATTTGTAAATGGGAATGACTATAAACTTAAGACATTGTATTGTATATTGAGTCATATTTCCTTTTTTTCTTGTTTTCTGTATTGCTTCCTGCCTGTATTCTCTGTTATCTGTATTGTGGGTATACAGAGAAGGCACTAGAGCAGAAATTGTTCTTTAAGAGAAGGCATGGCAAGAATTTATAGGAATTCTTGCATGTTTCTGAACCCTTCAGTCACTGTGTCCGAAAAGAGCCAGTCCTAATGTCACTAAAATATTATATCTAAAATACTGGACAGTACACTTCTATAAACAACCTGTAACACTGATTTATTCCAGTAGTTTGTCTCAAACAGAGAGGATGACAAGATGCCCTGGGGAAAGTAATGAACAGCTATGGAATAATCTGCCTATTGGCGATGTTTCTTCTTAACTCTTAAGCCTGAAAGACATATTGCTTACAAAATCTTTATTTGATAAATTAGGAAGTTGAAAGAAGTATGCAAATGTCTAATTCATTAAAAAATTGTATTAAGATCTTGGCCTCAATTCTATCCTGCCTGTGGAAATGAGATTCACACATATAGTGTGCTTACAAAATTTGTATTTTACAACAGTATGTTTTCTATTAGCTATTTTATTTCAGTTATCAATTTTTTTTCTTATACAATAACAAAAGGTAATTAAGAGACTGTGTTTTATCTTCCTCTTGTGTATCTACTTATACATTTCTAGAATTTCTTCTCTTTAATACTTTCTAAATGAAAATAATATATTGAGTCTTCATATGGAAATCTTTCTACTGAGTCTCCCTTCATATACCTACTGTGTTTTCAGAATTATCTTTTTTGACCAGAACTGGATGTATTCCAGCTGAGTGGTTATAATTTACTTATGTGTCACATAACACAATTTCC
>NW_009953496.1:2494621-2498638 GCF_000747805.2 Chaetura pelagica | reverse complement strand
TCACTGCTCAGTTAGAATCCAGCAATGTGTATGGTTCACTCAAATTATGCCTTCCAATGAGTCCTAACTCTCATGTCAATCACTCTTCCTGCATTGCCAGGTGCCTCCCTAGGTCTTTTCCAGTCACTGTTGGTTGTCAGTATTAACACATCCTGAAAATGGTCCCATTTTTTTTCTACTCAGCCCCACCTAACAGAGCCAAGGATATAAAGTTAGGGGACCGAGACATTTGGCTAGTTGTAGCTCTTCTACTTTGTTTCATGGAGATTATTCAATTTCTGTTAATTTACACGAGAAGCCATGTTTTCCAATTCCACCTGCAAGCTTCAGATATCCATATGAATATCTTAAGCTTCCAGGCCTTACACTGTAGTAGACAGAAAAGAATACAAGAACTAAGATGCTAAGAGACATCTCAAAAGCTGTCACTTAACCTGTATATATCCTTATACTTCAGCTAAGAAGCCAAGGAGGAGATTTGCAGAATCCCCACAGCACATGCTTTCGAACAAATTCAAGACTTTACGTCTGGGTAGAGTCCACCACTTTCAGATTCTCCCCATCTTGTGAATCTGAAATGAGGAACAGTGATCCTGTTCTCAGGCATCCAGAGTTTCTAATTCCTTTTACTATTATTTTTAAAGCTTTCATTCCAAATCAGCATGAACTCTAAAGGTATTAAATAAATAAATAAATTATCCTTTTCTGTATTCTTAATTCTTAATTGCCATTCTTAATTTCAACTTTCTGACTTCGAAGCTTGGCAATTTAGACTTTGCAGAATACTCCACAAAATAGAAAATTCAGTTTGTTACAATTCTAGACAGACTCTTTTCAGTAGTTGCAAGTGAGAGGGTGAGGGGCAATGGGCACAAGTTGGAACATAGGAAGTTCCATTTAAAGATGAGGAAAAATTATTTACCGTGAGGGTGACAAAGCACTGGGACAGGCTGCCCAGAGAGGTTGTGGAGTCCCCTTCTCTGGAAATATTCAAGACCTGCCTCGATGCAGTAATGAGTAATGTGCTCTAGGCAATTCTGCTTTAGCAGGGGAGTTGGACTAGATGATCTCTAGAGTTCCCTTCCAACTCTGACAATTCCATGATTCTGTGATTTTTTTCCTCTGTACAAGCTGGGCAGGGGAGTGGGAGGTGAGGGATAGTAATAATCTATAAAGTAGTGACTCCAAAATGTCCAGGAAAAGTCACCAGGTTACCACAAGTTGCAGGACAAGACCTTAACAGTTAAAACACTAAGAAAACCAGCTTATTTTATTAAGAAAGGTAGTACAAAACATATTGAGCACTAACACCAAATAATTTATAACAGTATTAACACTTGTAGTGAAGAAAAAAAAAAAAGTTATAATAATCCTTGAATAGTAAAATTCAAGACCGGATTAGGCCTCTAGAGTCTACTAAAACTAAAGCCTGAATAGGAAAAATTACTTTGTTACAGAAACAGAATGTAATCACCCAATTAGAATGTGTGTAATAAACATTTGTGCAGAAATATACACAGATTTATGAGCAAATGCGTTTTTACAAAACAAAATTCTAATCAAAGAACATTAAAATCATTGTAAGGTTGAGTACCCAAATGTGAGGCAATTCCAGAGGCTGCCCGTGCAACTTCTACATAGCCCTTTTTGCTTTTGTAGTACAATCATGTCTTTGTCTGCATTCTGTTCTTTTTAAACAAAGTCTCCACCTTATTCAGGGCTCCTGATGGACACTACCCACTCAAGTAATAATTCAATATTTTATTTTCTCTTTGTTGTTCAACATGTGGCTCCATGCATTACCTTCAGCATGCTACTCACATCCTGCTCTAAAGACAGAGTTATTAGTTTCCTCCCAGTGTTATTAGTTTTCATCACCAGATTGCTGATGGTTCTTTCCACACTTCATATGATTTTCACAACAACCTTTATGCTACTAAAACTGTAGCACAGACAGATTAAGGTTAGGGCATCCATTATTTCTTGAGGATTAGAATGAGAAATTTAAGACCTGATTTTCAAGGTTCTGTGCATATGCAGCAATTCATACCCTGAAACCCATTTCCAAGAAAAAAAGATATGCCCCACATATGAAAATTAGGATCTTAAGTTAGGAATCTTAAAAATTAAGAATATACAATTGCACATAGGAAAAGTCTGCTTTAATCACCTGTTAGGCATGAGGTAGGAACTTGATGTCAGTGTTACGCTTATTTCTTTCTTGTCTAGTTTGATTTTAAAAGCAAAGTGAAAAAACAAAGCACATTTTTGGTTTGGGTTTGAATGGTCGTTAAAGATCATACAGTTTCATCCACCCTGCATGGCAGGTATACTTCCTATTAGACCAGGTTGCTCAAAGTCCTGTCCAGTCTGGTCTTGAACACTTCCACAGAGGGGGCATGCACAACTTCTCCGGGCAATCTGCTCCATTGTCTTGTTCCTAGAAATGTCTTATTCCCCTTCTTCATTTCCATTCTTACTTTTTGTCCCAGTTTCTTCCTTCCAATCTGCAGAGTCCCCTGTTCCCTCTCCACTCACTTGGTAAGTACTGATTTTTATATAATTTATTTTAACTTCTGATGAGATTTTCTCTCAGGGAGACCCTAATATGTAAAATTTAAATCTAAATAGGACTCATTTACCAAACAAATAACCAGTCATCAGACCTTCTAATGCTAAATGCAAGGCAACTAATGGTAAAACCTGATGGTGTACAAATTATTTATTTATGCATTTGAATTTGAGCACATCTGGCAAGTATACAAATCTGGAAACCAAATTGAGATTTTTTTTTTTTTTTTTTAATATATCTAAAATTTAGTGATAGGATGCATCACATAGGCTTGATGCTGTTCAAGAACTTGTTGCAATATTAAGGAGTTCCTCAGAAGAGCTGAAATATGTCCTCTCAATAGTAAAGATGTGCAGGTAATGCTGTTGTGAAAATCACTCATAAATGGACAGAAGCTACACACATATTTAGGGAATAAACCACATCACAATATATGACTTTTTACAGTAAGTTTATTGATTTATACTGCTGAGATCAAAATGTTCCCCAGTATCACACTTTACACTGATGAAATAATGAAACTCTGCTTTAGCCACAAGGCTCTATTCTGGAAAAAAATATATTTCTGCTGCTTCCAGGGAGTACATCATGTAGTCATTAGAAAAGAAATAAGACATAAGCTTCTCATGACCTCTAAGAAAACATGCCAACAGTCATTCCTGTAACAAAGGTTACAACTGAGTTTATCATGGGTCTAAACTGATCCTTCTTAAAACTGCATCATTTTTTCAGTGGTAAATGACATCTGGGACCAAAGTAAATTTTTCTATAAATTTTGAAATGAGTTGAAGACATTTCTTGAAATGTATTATTTTACTTTACTGCAGAGTAGTAATTAGGTTGAGAATAAGAGCAAATAAAGTAAGTTTAAAATTTGTCTAGGGTACAGGAAGTAAAAAAAAAACCACATGAAGGAGACAGGGTCTCTGAGCTCTCCACCCCCATCATCCTGCCAGATTGTCAGCTTTGCTTAGTGACAAAGCAAGCTATATAGAAAAGTTAACAGTTCTCAGGTGTCTAACTTAAAATTTTTATTTGAAGTCTGCCTACAGCACTAGTTCACTGTGAGGAAGCTATTTTGGGAAGGAATACATGTTATATCTGTGTTTCTGAACATATGTTATATACTCTTACCCATGCTTTCATAAATATGAAGTTTTCTTACTCAGCCTTTGAAATCAGATGCGGGGGTTTTTTTACTAACTTTTAGGGCAAGGAAAGTCAGAATCACAATGCTGAAAGTTAATCCTAAACCAAGTCATAAATTGCACATCCTTATGTGGTCTGATCACTTGTTTATCTTAGCTTAAAAGTCTCCCCATGATTTTAAACATTGCTCCTTCACATATATATCAGGAGGAGCAAAATCAGCAACTTCAGCTGTTTTATTCTAACGAGAGAAGTAGATCTCATTAATAAAATCCCTTGAAGCTTCTCAAGGCATT
>NW_009953496.1:2490437-2494363 GCF_000747805.2 Chaetura pelagica | reverse complement strand
ATTCCTGCCTTGGTACTTCCAGTGGTCAGGAGAGCAGTAATTCCCAATCTACATTTCTTAAAAGCAGTTAAAGGTCATGAATAAATTACTGAGAATTTCAGTAGGGAAGGAAAATGGACTGGTGCTAAAATGAAAACATAAAGATTTATTGTAATTAAAATTCTCCTCTCACAGAAACATTTCTTTAAATTATTTAACATTTTCACACCAAAGTGGCCAAGGTTATAATGCCATTAGCAAAAGATGACCTTTACTTGTCTCTGTGAACTATAAATAAGCAGATAAAATGCAAAACATCACTTACTGTGTTTATCTATATTAGATATTTCATTAGGGTAGCTTTTTCTTATGCCTTCAGATTTTTTTTATTCCCACATATCTGTAAAGAATGCACTTACTAAAGTTTATGTTCAGAAACTAAAGCTTCTGAAGCCAAGTTATCTTCATCAGGCAAGAAGTTAAAAGACAAAAAGCTAATATTAAGTATTATTATTTTTTTAAATCTCCCAATGACTTTACACTGATTCTCAAAGGTATTTAAAAGATAGCTTCAGGTACTAATTTTTTATTTTCATTACTGTAATTTATTTTCTTCCAGGAATAGACTATAGCTCTTACCATGGAACCTCGTGGAAATTCCCCAGTTACTATTCAGTTTCTCGTTTGTCTCTGCATTCATAAATCCCAAGTAACTTCAGCAACGAAAAAGAACAAGCATGAAGGCTCTATAATTTTCAAGGCTTTATCTCACAGCTTTTTTACAAGCTATATCTTCCTTACAAAACAAAAATTATATCAGGTGTAACACTACATCTGGTTTCTGGTTCTAAGACATTATTTTTAAAAATTTCCCTCTTGCAACTTAACTTCAGCCTGTGAAAATCTCAGACTGATATTTCTTAACCTCAGTCAGATATTACAATTCTTAAGGAAGACAAAGGCATTTTGCTGCTATATTTATATTATAAAACAACAACAACAACAAAACAACAAACACAGGCAGGGGATAGACTGAGTAGAGGAAAGATGAGATTCTCACAACAGGAGAACCCAACCTGACTTCCTGAGTTCCAACACTGAAGGGTGCCTGGAAAAGACCCTGTGTAAACAGTGTAGGTGCAATGTCAAGCTGCCCTCACCTTCCTTCTGCTGCCCACATGTTTAAATATTTCCTGAGGCATGTAATGAACGCCATGATCTAAATCAGAGTTAACCAGAAAAAACAGGTTAAATCAGATATATTAAGCACTACCTTAGTTCAGGAATCATTCCTAACTCTGAAATCCTCTTAGGTGTCTCTAAGAAAGCCAAGAATCAGCCTAACTATCCTGAGGAGAAGAAACTAATAAGATGCAGAAGAGACAGTAGCTTGCTTCTTCATTCAAAGCAAGTGCTATGCAAAGTGTGCACCTATCCTCAGGAACTCGTCTAGGATCCCATTCATACCAAATCCTTTGCCAACTGTTGAAGACAGGTTCCCTGGTGCTTCTCTGTTCCTCACTCTCTGTTTCTTACAATCCCATCTCCACAATGTCCAATTCTGGCCATTCTATCCCGCTGCCCACACGTGCACTGTCACAGGCAGAGCTGGGGCAATTGGGTACACTACAGATTCAAGCACATGAGAGCTGAAGAAAGCACAGAGCTTAGATCTTCCATCTGAGACAGAAACCTCAGTTACCTCACAGGATGTGGCGGTGGCTCCCGTTCTTCTCTGCCAAACTGCACTTCTTTGGGAGTACAAAAACCTGGGCCATTGTCAAGCAAGGAAGTACTTCCTGACTATTGCTTGTAGGTAGTTATGAATTCATACTAAATTCTCTCTGAAACTTAGGTCTCAGGAATTTAAATCTCACACATACTGGCTTGAATGGAAAATGAACCTTATCTCAAAGCTTTTTAACATATGAAGGTCTAAAATAAGGAACAAACAGTAACATCCTGCCCCACTGTAAATAATACCAAAAATCAAGTGAAAATAGAATGTATTTTCATACTTGATAGTTTCATGTTCCCATTTCTCAGTATTATATTGTTAATAGAAATGCTTGATACATGAAAAAATATTCTTTGTATCGTATTTAAAAAACAGAAAGTAAGATTCTGTCTTAGGTCTTCTTTCAGAAGCTAAAGCAAACGTGTATTAACAAAGCCCAGCTCCAGACATGCCCAGGCATCATGAAGACACATATTAAAGGAGCACCATACAATACCTGCTGTTTAACCAAAATCCAAATATAGAGGTCAGCACTGTTGATGGCACCCAGAAACTACACTGCAGAAAACCACTGTGCTGTGCCACTGCTAAAAGCACTTTCTATTGATTGTTTCTTCTAAGAAAAGGACATGAGAGTAGTAAGACAAATTTAGGCAACAGGAAGCTGAAGGAAATAGCCTGACAAAAAAAAGTAATTCACGATAGAACACCAACAGAGATAAAACACAAGGTGTGTAATACATCACCAGCCTGAGAAGAAAAAAGGAGGCTTTCCACCATTTTTTCAAGTTTTCAGGCAACCACAACTAATTGCCAAAAAAGAAGTCATAAATCTTCTATGGAGTAAACATAGTAATAGTCAGAAACAATGCACTATCCTATGCTGACTTTATCAGTAAGAAACTTGGAGTCCTGTTCTGCTCTTGCTTGGATACTTATTGCTCCTGCTGATTTCTGTGAGTGTTGACTGTGTATATGAGCATATTTGGTTCATACTGTTTGTAAGAGAAGACAGGGTGACTGAACTTCTGAATTAAGACCTAATGATATGGCCTATTGTGATTCCAAATTCAATATGAATAACGGACTTGAATTGCTGAAGCTTCACTTTCTACACACATTCATCTTTTCCCATCAGCAAAGACATGGACATTGCTGTATGTGTTGAAGGAACCTATAGCATTAAAAAGCTAATTTTGTGTTAGCAAACAGTTCTGGATTTACAGCTCTGGAAGACCGAATGTTTTAAAATGGGTAAATAACTTGACGTTCATACAGTGCTTTTTGTCTTGAAGATGCGCTACAATGTGCTTATCAAACTGCACACACGTGGCAGCGCTGAAATACAGCCAATTTGCTGTGTAGCCCAGTGAACGACAAAACAGGATGGGAAGTAAGGTATTTACTAGGTACACCAGGGAAAATTTACTCTCAAAACCTTTCCTGGGAAATGTAGTTTTCATATTGACCAGAGGGATCTGTGCATTTCAAAATTTCAACCCCAAGGCTGTCACAAATATGAGTGCACAACAGGTTTGCATCTTTCCTCTCTTGCTCAGACAGGTACAGCAGTGTGAGATTACAAAGACTGTTTTCTAACTTTAAATCTGGACCAGTAAACCCTCAGTTTATACTAAGATGGTGTCTAAACTGCAGAACAGTCTTCACAAATGCTGTTGCTGTCAATCAGATCACATTTATTAGCAAGTAGAAAATACTCTAATTTTAAATTGGTATCTCTAGTGGGCACAGGTGATTCGTGTGGTGGAGTACAATCAATACCAAATTTCTCAGCTGAGACTACAAAAAAAAAGCTAGGAAAAGACAGTGAGCTTTGTGACGCTGGGCCTAAACTGGTACAATTCCAAAGTAGACCTTAACATTACACTAATGCAACAGATATAACCTGATTTCACTTACTTGAACCTGCTGTGAACCCTCCGAAGTTCCCAATTTTTTGTGTTTGCATAGAAATTTGAATAGATATGCAGACATATTTAATATGCTTAGTTACATTTTCAAGAAAGTATGAAATAATAAAAGGTAGATGCAAATCACAGACTGCCACAGAATAAGAACAAATATATAATCCAAACAGGACCAGACTGCAGTCTGTCATAATCATCCAAGGTAAGGAATACAGAAACTATGAGTGAGAATTAATTAGCTGGTTATTTAAATATGTGTAGGACCTAGGATTGAATGATTC
>NW_009953496.1:2477577-2490387 GCF_000747805.2 Chaetura pelagica | reverse complement strand
TCCTGCTGCTGGGCAGGTTTCCCACTGGCTTTTTTTGTCATAATTTTGGACAACTGAATCAACTTCTTGGTGTCAAACTCACACTTTCAAAATGGAAACTATTACTACAGTTGTTTGCATTAACTTTCGTCTAGTTTCTTGCTGAAAAAAACAACTATAGTACAGATCTATTAAGAAGAAGAATTTGGAGTAGATGTAGACAGACTGATAGCCATTCTCAGCAACATTCAGTTGCAGAAAGAAGTCTCCCAGTCCACATACTGCTGATTCACTTTTGCACTGTCCCACCTTTTGTTGTATTCCCTTTGAAATCTCTGCAAGAGTTCTATGAAAGTTTCTCTATTGTTGCTGTATGGACTGCATGGCAAGAACAAATCAGGCTTCCAAGCAAAGTTGCAGACTTTTCCCCCTCAGTCTTTCTTCCATGATCTAAAGCGTGAGCATGAATGCCAATCTGTGCTGGTTTAAATAAGATGAGTTTTCATTGCCAAGTGTACACAAAACAAAGATTTGCCATACTACATGCTACATACATCCTCTCCTGAAAGGCATTTGTCATGAGGGGAGGATTTATGCTCAGGACCATTCACAACAGCTGAAAGCAACCTCTGCAGGTGTCAGTTCTTTAATATCTTGGATAATGATGACAGAAATCATCTAGGGGAAAAGACTTAGACTACTGAAGGTTATTTATAGCAATTTAATTAGCCAGTGAAGTTTCAGAGACATTGATCTACCTCCCTCCCGCTAATAAACCTCCCAGTCATTCATTAAAATTAATACACATTAAAAAATCCATTTAAATTACAAGGTTGCATTTGAAGTGTTAAGAATGAATCCAATCACATATTTTACATGGAAAAGATATTAATGTGGCTTCAGGAGCTCAAGCATGATAGTATTTATCTAAAAATACCAAGAAAACTCTGTTTTAACCTGGAAAATTTTTTATGCATTATAAGCTTGAGGAATCTCAGAAGTGTTATTACTTGGCAGGTGGCTATTTGATATTCACATAAAATATGTTCAGCTTGAAAATTCTCTTAGCTACTTGAGAACAGAGATGTCTAGGCAAACTACTCTCAAGGTACATGTACTAACGCGAAAGCACACCCAAACAGGATATCAAGTCTACTCATCACTAATGTAGCTCTTGATGAAACCAGCTGTGAACACAACACACTCTAGAAATCTTCTTTCAACATAGCCTAGTTAAAAAGCTATACAAGTAAAAATCCTTTCAAATGAATTCTGCTTCAAAGTTTCAGCAGGTTTTTCCTGTGAATAGTACACAGTCGCTTACGTTTTCCAGCTCCCACAGTCAAGAGAGGAATTTCAAGGAAAAATCAGCATGTCAGCTGTTGACCCCTGAAAAATTGGGTCATCAGTGTCACCACGGAAAATACTTTGGATAAATTCAAAGTAGGAGTTTTACTTCTCCAAGCTCTGCCAATTAAAATATTTTTATTTTGGCCAGAGCCGAGTCAAGAACAGAAAATATTTCCACAAATATTTGTTTGAATGTGAAAGTGCATTGAACTTCCTCTGTTCTTTTGCTTCTCCCAGATATTTAAGAGTACCAGTATCAGCAGGGAGCGTGCTCATAACCCTCAATTTTTTTGTTTCAATCCATAGACTGTGATTGGCTAGTGGCATCAAGCACTCCAGAAACAGGCAGTCAACTAGATATGCAAAATAAAGGGCATGTGATTTCAGCTCTCACAGTTATATCCTAGAACCATAGAATGGTTTGGGTTGGAAGGCACCTTAAAGACCATCTAGTTACAACCGCCTGCATGGGCAGGGACACGTCCCACTAGATCAGGTTGCTCAAGGCCCCTTCCAACCTGGCTTTGAACATCTCCAGGAAGAGGGCATATACAACCTCCATGGACAACCTGTTCCAGCGTCCCACCACCCCCACAGGAAAGAACTTTTTCCCAATGTCCAAGCTGAATCTCCCCTCTTTAAGCTTCAAACCATCGCCCCTTCTCCTCCCACTACACACCTGTGTAAAAATATCTACCCCAGCTTTCTTGCAGGTCCCCTTCAGATATTGGAAAGTTGCTACAAGGTCACCATGGAGCCTCTTCTTCTCTAGGCTGAACAACCCCAACTTCCTTAGCCTGTCCTCATAGGGGAGGTGCTCCAGCCCTCTGATCATCTTCATGGCTCTCCTCTGGACACACTTGGGGAGTTCTATGTCCTTCTTATGTTGGGGACTCCAGAATTGGACAGAGTACTCCAGGTTGGGTCACTGTATAGATCACACGATTAGAGCCTTTGATCTCCAGATTTGCAGACAGGATGGAATTTCAGCCCCAGTCACATCAGGGGCTGTCTCCAAGGTCCAACTTCCACTGGCATGGTGAGGACAGTACTCTTGCAGGCAAACCTGGAGGAAGTTAGGACACTGGCAATGCCTTTGATCTCTTCTGTCTCTCTGTAGCACACCAATTCCTTGTATTTTGATCTTCAGTCCTTTAAGTGTTGGGATTCATGTAAATCATTGGAAAATTCTTTGTGCCTCTTGTATGGGGCAGGTTGTTTGTGGACCATCATGTGAAGCATAAGGTCACCGACCTGGCAAAACACAGCCCAGGAGTGCAGCACAGACTGTGATCTACCTGGCTAGAGAGCAGCTCTGTGGAGCTGGGGGTCCTAGTGAACAACAAGCCTGATATGAGTGAAGAGCGTGCTGTGGGCAGCCAACAGGATAATGGGTTGCATCAATAAGGGCATAATCATCAGAGATAAAGAAGTTGTTATCCTACTCAGTGCTTGTCAGGCCCCACCTAGCACACTGTCCTCAGTTTTTGGTCTCTGTTTTAAAGATGTGGACAGCCTGGTCCAGAGAAGGACCACAAAGATGTCCAAAGGACTGGGCAGCCTGTCATACGAAGAAAGGCTGAGAGAACTGAGTTTGTTCAGCCTTGAGAAAGGCTTAGGAGAGACCTTATTACCACTGTTCCAGCACTTAAAGGGTGGCTACAAAGAAGATGGAGATTCCCTATTTGCAAGGAGTCACATAGATGAAACTAGGGCTAATGGGTAAAAAGTACTCCTGGGGAGATTCCGATTGGAGCTAAGAGGAAATTTTTTCACAGTGAGAACAATCAGACATCAGACTGATCTCCCGAACACTGTACACTTTTAGGATTCGACTGGACAGGATGCTGGCCCATCTTATCTAGACCAAGAAAGGTTGAACCAGATGATCTTTGAAGTTCCTTCCAACCTGGTATTCTATGATTCTATGATTGAAATGTCAACATATCTTCCAAGAACATCCTTAGCCTTTGAAACACTATTCTATTCTCATTATATTGTTTTGATTAGGAGGCTTAAAAATAGGAGGATTTTTTTTTTTTAATACTAATTGGAAACAGTTGTGCTTGTTCAAGCAACCAGCTCATATAAAAAGAAACTGGACTACTTAGTTAGAAACTGAGCATTTTATGTAGTTTAGGAGTAGATTTTTGGGAATAATGTTGATCATTTTTCAAAAGTGCATTTTGAAATTAAAAGTTTTTAGGTGAAAAGTTGAAAATTTTCCTTTGCTAAATGTTCACTATCAACTGTCTTAACAAATTTTTTTTAAATTAAAAAATCATCACAAGTTTGTAAATAGTTACAGTTGTGTAAATTCTTCAATAGAAACAAAGTTTTCAACAAAACCAGTGCTCCAATACAGCAATCTTCATCTTTTTACATGTGATAATTGTGACAAGGTTTTATTAGTAGCTTTAATGAAACCTACTTCAAATAATTAGATCTCTAGCTATTCTGTCAGTCAGTCAATACCAGAGTTTATGACACCAGCATAGATGGCAACAATAAACAAAACTCACAAATATATACCTTGATCTTCTACTTTGTTATTAAAAAATATAAGTGTTCAATTTGCACAAAGAATATAAGCAGCAATAGATGATAATTAAATTCTGCCTCAAACTATTCACCTTTTATTCAAATGTAATGACAGCTAATTTAGCATCAAGGCAACATAAACACTTTCTTTTCTGGAGAGCACCATATGGATTTTGTATTCTCAGAAGACAAGGAAATGGCTAGAGTACATCTCCAAGGTCACATGCACTTTCATAAACATTACATTGCAGTGTTTCAGGGGAATGAATACAAGAGCCCAGCTAATTAAATAAAACAAATGAATCCATAAATGAAACATTAAGTGCATACCAGTGGATCAGCTTTGCCAGATGCAGAATTATTTTCATCACCAACAACATGATCAGTTTCAAATATCATATCAGTTTGCAACTAAGATTTTAAAATTAGAATCCAGATGACTAAAGCCAGAATTTTTCTGCACTCTTGACCTGCTTTTGCCTTATGGCAATAAAAATATTTGTTACTTTAAGAAAATACCCTATATAAGACTATGCACCATCCAAAGAGCTACCCAGATGGCAGAGGTAGCTAGCTTCTCTAACACCTTTTTCACCAAAATGTAGACACCAACCTGGAAAAGAAAGGACTGAGAGTTTCTAGAATAACTTAATTTTGTCCCCCTCCCAGAACCTCAATTTTGGTAAAAATTACGACAGGCAGAATAACATTCAGGGGAGAATTGCAGTATCACAGGAGAAAAGTTATTTGATCACAGAATTACAGAATTGTTCTGGCTAGAAAAGAACCTTATGGCCACCAAGTCCAACTACTAACCCAACTTTGCCAAGTCCAGTGGTAAATCATGTCCCTAAGCACCACATCTATATGTCTTTCAAACACCTCCAAGGATGGTGATTCAACCACCTCCCTGGGCAGCCAATGCCTGAAAACCCTCTCAATGAAGAAGTTGCTTCTAATAACAAATCTAAACCTCCCCTGGAACAACTTGATATCATTTCCTCCTTGTTCTATCAATTGTTACTTGTAGAAGAGACCAACCTCCATCCCACTGCAACCTCCTTTCAGGTAGTTGTAGAGCGCAGTAAGGTCCACCAGCTTTATCAACCTTTTCTGGACTCACTCCTGCATCTCAATGTCCTCTTTGTAGTGAGAGGCACAAAACTGAACACAGGATTTGAGGTGCAGCCTCATCAGTGCTGAGTACAGGGGAACAATCACTTCTCTAGTCCTGCCTATTTCTGATACAAGCCAGGATACTGTTGGCCATCTGTCCTTTTCCTCTGGGTAGCTTTCCAGCCCCTCTTTCCCAAGCCTGTAGCATAGCCTGGGGTTGTTGTGACCCAAGTGCACACAAAAGGAATCATAAAAGCAATATAAAAGTAATAGAAATGGAAACAAGCATAAGATCAACTCAATGACTAATATAAACTCTGTTGCAAATTCAAAATTTAAGAATAGATGACAAAAATTAGATAGATTAATCAATTGTAAGTGATCAATGTAATGTGGGGACAAAAATGGAAATTAAACCCTGCTCTAGCTCTAGTAAAGGAAGTATTGAAGAGAGTCTACAAAACACTGGCAGGACTCAACCCTGAGTATTGTATGCCATTCTAGTGAATGATGTTCACAAAAGTAAAAAGAACAAGTGATTCTTACATTTGTTATATATGTGATAAATAGAATTAGATGAATATATATTTTTTTAAAAATAGAATATTTGGTGAATTACTATGCTGACAGGAATACTCCCAAGGCTGCTGAAAGCCTTGTATGCAGTTAAAACTTTTGGTCATTAAATGTTTTGGGTTTTTTTTCCATCCTATTCTAGTTCCTCCCATGAACTGCCTCAGCCCATCATGGTTTTCTATATTTTTAGCAGCTGTATGATCCTCTATGCCAAGAACACGAGGTTGCTCCATCAAGAAAACTTGTTCCAAAGGAAATTTGTGGACAGAACATGAAGATCGAAATGTTGTGTATGTATACCAGACTAATTAGATACATCCACATTACAACTGCACAGCAGGGTAAAAAACAAAATACCTGAAGTAGAGCATCACTCAGCACTCAGATATAGTTCAAGTGCTTTGCCACATCTAGAGTCAGGTGGACAAGGAAGCATCCACCTGCACACATGTAGAGGAACATTTTCCAGTTCTAGCTTAGAATATTAAGTACACCATCCTACAATCTAAACATTTGCTTTAAGTTAGAAGAGGGATTTCTAGTCTTTAAAGCTCTAAAGGATTTACACTGTAATATAGAGAACATTACAAGTACTTCCACTAAAATATCTAGTGTCTTCAGTCAAAGAAGCATAGCTTCCCATTTAAATTTATCTAGTATTTTGAGGCCACAGAAAGAAACCCAGGTTCTCCATAGAGAGTCAAATAAAAATAAATAAATAAATAAATAAATAAATAAATAGGATAGAAAACCCAGTGATTCAGGGCATCTGAGAAACTCACATAATCATGCTCTGCACAGGTACATCCCCTCAGGTAAAGATAAAGAACGCCATCTCCATGGTTAAAAGATTTATTACAAAAGCCTTCAATGAAAAGAATCATCTTGTGGTGCTGCGTGCTGCCAAAGACTGGAACCAGCAGCAGGAAATATCATGAACGCTGTTACGGTGTACTGGTCAGGAAAAAATACTGCAAAGGCCTTGCATATAAAACAGAGAAGCTCCACTAAAAAAACATAAATGATCACATCAAGAATAAATTACAAACAATCCACACAATAAAACGAAACACGGACTCTGATAGGAAGGATACATAATCCACACAAAGAAATTGCAACCAGTATTTACTGTCTTTTGTCTTAAGGAGGGTTACTGTGTTGTTGAGGAGAAAGTCATCAGACTTCTACTACGTACACAGATGAAGCAGAACAGCCTTTAAAATTTACACTGACGAAAAATATACATGACTGAAAAGAATACTGAGCACCTTGATACAAATATTTGATTCAGAATTACACTGAGATTTCCAGTGGTAGCAAATGACATTAAAATATTTTAGAACTCTAATCCTGTGAGATTTGAAGCAATAGCTAAAATGCATTCATTAAACAAATCACTGATGGTGGATAGACACCCTGGGGAAAATAAACCCTAAACAAATGAACTTGCTCTACAGATAAAATATGTATAGTTCTGTGAGATTCTCCCTCTACCCAATGCTACTTCCAAAATTGGAATTAGACCCTAGAAAAGGTTTGTATGGAAGAGACACTGTAAACACACATGCTTTAAAAGACTTAATGCACAAAATTAATGAGGACAGTTACATACTTAGACCTTCGGTAATATTGTATTGCTTTAAAAAAAATAAATAAATGTGTCATGCCACAAATGAAAGTGATCACAGATGAAACGCTTATGCACTCAAGTTACTATTCATAGCTTCATTCATCTAAAAATTAGGTATGCCAAAGAGAACCAAACTTTTATCCACATATCTCTGTACATACAATCTTGTTTAGCCTAAAACGGACAAGTCTGCCCTTCATCTTCTGTAGACACATCACTGACTAGACTTTAATGGTAAAATACAGAAAAACTGGAATTCTGCATGTCACAGATTAACCATGTAAAATTTGAACTTCCCTACCAGAAGTATAAGAAAACTTCCATTCTGTAAGCAATCATAACATTCTAAGGCCAGAAATTAACCAGAGGGGTTCCTAATTATCTATCTGGCAGGAGTGGCAAAAAGGCAAAGTAGTGGTGCAGGAGGAGTGCATGCTGCTCAGGGTGCATCTATGTAACCTACTTAGTGGACTGGAACCATCCTATTCACTTGCAAAGTGATAGAAATGCATTGTATCACATCTGTACTTGAGTCATGTGTCATGAATTAAACTGCACCTTGAAATGCACTGGAAATGCTTTCTCCACAAGTGGAACCAAGGCTGAAGTAATATTCCAGGGCAGTGTGTCCTCTAAATGCTATATGGACACAGGGTGCCTTTCTTGGGAGGAAAACACATCTTCTCAGAAGTCCTCCAGCTGTTTACTCACTAAATATGCATGACTTTCTATTAGTTGAGCAATGGCGACAGAATGGCTGTACTGAAACATACTTTGTCTAATCTGTTAGATACAAATTAATCTTATTTACCTAACACTAAAAACTAGTATCAAATTTATTGCCAAAAAAACCCAGAATGCAAATATACACTCCCAGGACAGTAACAAAACATGCCAAATCAAAATGGTATCCTCCTTTCTTCATGCTGCACCAGCCTCTACTGCAGACAACTTATAGACATTGGCATGATGTACTATAGATTGTGCAGGGCCTCATCAACTAGCAAAAGAGACATACATGATATATGTCAATGGTTTCTTAAAGGTAAACATTACTTTTGTTAACCATTATTTTCATCACTAACTATTAACTGCTCTGAGATTTGGTGTTGTAATAAATCAGATCTCACCACAGCGGTTTAATTATCACTAATCATTCTGAGTGATGGGTGATCAATTTCATTCACTCCTCTTCATTTGCTCTTGTACTCTTCTTTGTCTAGGCGTCCTTAAATGATTGTCTCTCTCATCTCATTACAAATCCCAATTTGCTGACTTGATTTCTTACTGATAAGATTTTCTGTCACACCCTTCTCCTTATGACACTAATCAAGCCATTAGGCTTCTTCACTGGCCATGCAACTCTAACCAATTCTCTGTAAGACCTTGGTTTAAGTGCCTTTAAAAAAAAATAATATCATTTTTTTTTAAATCTGGTGGTGTTTCAGCCGGCCTCCAAAAGATAGGCTTTTATACTGAAGTCGAATTCTGCTCAATAAACTTGCCAGGGCTTTTTTTACTGTTGTCGGTAATAACCAAGTCTATAAACCAAGTATTCAACCTAAATAAAACAATGTCCATCAGAATATTCTTGCCACTTTTTGTTTTACCTGCTTCATCTTGGATATTAACTGCAAATCTAAACTATTTTCCTATTATAGGCACCCCTTTAATTAACTACAATCTTTTATTCATCATCTTATGAAGTAATGAATTTTTTATTATCCATGTACCTCAATTTACTGGAAAATCTAGCCTTGATCTTGAAAGCTTCTTTAAATCCCTCTACCACCTTTCTCATTGCTATCTCTGTGCTGAATAAATGAGGTGGCATTTTGCATCCTCACTTTACCCTTTTAATCAATACAACCCCTTGGATAACATTGCTTCCATTTTTCAGATGCCTTAAACTAAGGTTTATCTGATTCTTGAAGGACTACTTTTAAGCCCCAAGTACTTTTTAAAATCTGTATAGTAAGAAAACCTCTGAATAAAACCTGGTATTTTTAAAAATAAAAAATGCTATGTTTTCCTCATAATTATGGATTTGTCTTAACATTTTAAAACCAGTATTTTTGCTGTAAAAAAACCACTTAGTCAAAGAAGGGCTGAGTGGAAGGAGAACAAGTATTTAGATTACCAGAAAGAAATTTATTTCATTAATATGGATGAAGGATGCCGTGACACAAGGAAATACAGGTGATGTAGCAAAAAATTTGACTGTGCAAGTGGTTGCCACTCTAAAGGATGCTGAAAGTTATAAACAATCAGAAAACCTTGTACAGGCACTTTGAAGGGCTTGATCCTATCATATATATGTATAACCATCACTGACTTTACAAAATCAACTAAAGATATAGAGCTTTCTAATGCCATCATTTATTCAGGAGATCTGGAGATTGAGTATTTCTGAATCATATTCAACTCATTCAGCTTTGATAATAGAATCAGAAAAAAAAAAAAAAAAAAAAAAAAGAAAAAAAAAAGGAAAAAAAAAAGAAAAAAAAAAAAAAAAAAAAAAAAGAAAAAAAAAAGGAAAAAAAAAAGAAAAAAAAAAAAAAAAAAAAAAAAGAAAAAAAAAAGGAAAAAAAAAAGAAAAAAAAAAAAAAAAAAAAAAAAGAAAAAAAAAAGGAAAAAAAAAAGAAAAAAAAAAAAAAAAAAAAAAAAGAAAAAAAAAAGGAAAAAAAAAAGAAAAAAAAAAAAAAAAAAAAAAAAGAAAAAAAAAAGGAAAAAAAAAAGAAAAAAAAAAAAAAAAAAAAAAAAGAAAAAAAAAAGAAAAAAAAAAAGGAAAAAAAAAGGAAAAAAAAAAAGACAACACTCCCTTTCTGAAGAGTGGGTGGAACTGCCAATGCTGGTAACAAAAAAAAATAAAAATAAATTGAAATATCTTTAAAACTTGTCAACATAGGTAGATTCAAGTACCCTACAGATTGCACTTACAATGGTGTAGGAAAAAAAACAGTCATCTAGTTAAGCATATAGAGAGGACAGAGACTCTTCTGAGATCACTGAAGATGTTTATGAAAGCAGAAACAGTGATTCACAAGAATACACCAAAGCAATGCTAAAGTCTTAGGAACTTTTCTCTACTCCGAAGCTCTGACATCTGATTACATTTATTTTTCATTTCCTGCTCATCTGTAAACTTTGACTGGGCCTTCCCATGCCAACCCACACAACTCTGGACACTACCATCCCTTCAAAAAATAAAACAACAAACACCCTTTAGAAACATAACCACCATCAGTAGGATTGACATCAGCACAAATCCAGTTTAACATAACTCTTTTCTTCCTACACTTGAACAGCATACTCCTCTCAGAAGACTTTTATTTTCTCAGTATTAAAGGCAGAAAATATATCTGGCATTCAAGATATCAGTCATCTCCATGAAAAAGACAACCTGTAGCCACTGGACTGTAACATTCAATCTTGGGAAGTAAGACCAGATGAAGATAACTACAGTCTGATTTGCTTGATTACTTAGTGATTTCATTCATGGAGGGAAAGCATGTGGTGGGTTTTAGATGGGTTATACAGTGTACTTCATGGGAGAGAGATACCAAAACCAGAATTTATTCTTAGCTTTAGTCTCCATGACTAAGTAACACAATGTGGGCATGAGATAATCAGAGAAAACTATTGCTTTGCATCCTAATGGGACAGCTCTGGTCAAACACTGATGTTTGCATGCAAATAAAAGAAGTTGCAATTAAATATAAGAACCCTGCAAAGCTAATGTCATCACTTCTCTACTGGAAAGCTAATCTGAAAGATCACATACTTCAATGCCCTTTTGACAGGGTAGCTACACCGATGTAACTAGACAGCTAGCATCAGGAAAGGGAAAAGATCACAATCAGTACATTTAATTTTTATTAATTCTACTTAAGTGTCCCACAAGAATCAATCTATCTGAGGAGAAGGGGTCCTCTTCATTTAAATGTTTTGCTCTGTCAAGTACTTTGCCCACTGCTTTTGATTTTTGCTAGCTGCCTAATGCTCTGCGTCTCCTTTAGAAAGTTTAATTTCTGCCAAAATATGTAAACCATTCCCTAGCTTGAATTGTCTCTGGACTGCTGTAGAAGATACAGTTTCAAAGGTGACAGAATGCCTTTGCTCTCAGAGCTACACCTCTCTCCCCTTTGTGGCAGTATTCAGCTTGCTCAATGGTTTGCAGTTGAGAGAGCTCAAATAAACTATATGACCCTGTCCACGTCTGCAGGTTTGGACCAGACCATGCTGCTGCAATTACAGCTCAGTGTGTGGGAGGTGAAGTTTTCTGTATGCAAGTAAAATGTGCGGCTATTTCCGGCTTTCCCTTCGGAAGTTTGCATTGAAGCTGCATTTTCCCGGCTTTAACTCAATTGCCATTCAGCAAATGCAGCCGTACTAGTCGTGCAGCACGTGGGAGTCAGCATGCGTACCTTATCTTGTCTTTCTATCACATACAAGGAGAATATTTTTAGCCTTCAGCACCTAATTAAAAAAGGTGAGGCTGACATCTTCTTCCATGCCTGTGCCAGTGATACAGAGCATTGCAAATGACTCTCCGCTGGGCAGAGGGAAGGTGAGCTTTGTCTAGCTTTGCGCTTCAATTACAGTCCCATGTTGGCAGCCAATTTATTCCAGTCACCAAAGCCCTTGTTCTCCTATAGCCAGTCCCTGGTTACAGAAACCATAAGCTCTGCTGATCTGTGGCAATGAGCAGCATGAAGGAGAATCTTATCCTGCCTTGGAAAGAAATGCGTTAATGTTCAGACCTCAGGGGGATGGAAGGGGACTTTAATTACCACCCCAGTCCCCATAGAGTTTTAAGAGATGGTTTGAACTCTAACACTGCTGCATAATTCTGACATTCAGTCACATCAAAGTTTTGAGATTAACCAACATTGCTTTTGTTCCATAAACATAGCTGAAGACTTTAAATAAGAAGCACAGGTTTACTTGTATTTCCACTCTCAGTTGCACAAGAAGATAGTTTGCTTGATAATTTCTAGAAACTGTACACTGTAGCTTGATTTATCTTTGTCCCTATATTTAATTAAGTCTATTTTTTATTCTCTTTTATCTCTCAATTTCCTAATATATCCAAAGTTGGATTTTAACTAATGAAAAGAGTAGATTGATAATAATTACTCCTATTACAATATTTTGGAAATTATTTGAAATATTTGAAATCTAAATTTAGGTACAGAAAATCGTACTACATTGACTTCAATAATGGGATTAGATTTGCATTGCTAACAGCAGCATAAGAATATTATACTAAAAAATATAGATGTTATTAGTTCAGTATATTGTAATTTGAAAGTGCTTTCTGCACAACTCCTTTAAAGGACTTGCTCATCAGCACCATGTTGCTACACAACCTGAAGTATATAATTTGCTTGCTTTTGAAAAAGTG
Organism: Chaetura pelagica; assembly: GCF_000747805.2. NCBI lineage: Eukaryota > Metazoa > Chordata > Aves > Apodiformes > Apodidae > Chaetura > Chaetura pelagica. The sequence goes on along the minus strand of NW_009953496.1, from coordinate 2,477,788 downwards.
CCCTTGTTCTTCTAGGTCAAGGAGGTATAATACCAATTAGAGTACTAAGAGAAGGCAACATACTCTATTAGACAGCTGCATTTAGCTTTAAAAGGGGAAAAGAAAATAACAGCTTAAAAGAACCACAGAATCAAATGGGGGAAGAAAAGAAGCTTATTTTCTTTTCTTTTTTTTTTTTTTTTTTTTTTTTTTACATTCCTGTTTAAGACCA
>NW_009953496.1:2447255-2477491 GCF_000747805.2 Chaetura pelagica | reverse complement strand
TCACTGAAATTTTATTTAACTGTGACTTGAGAATTTGTGTCTGCAAGACATCACAGGGGTGGAATAGCTGGAAAAAAAAAAAAAAAAAAAGAAAAGAGGAAACACTGAGAATATGTTTTGAAAGAGACAGAAGCATACAGGAAATGGAAAAATAAAATAAAAAAAAAAGAGAGAGCCATTTTTCACAAATAAGAGAGTCAAGTAATTAACAGCTAAATGTTTAAAAAGAACTGGAATGATGTGACAGCAACAGTGATACTTGGGGACGATGGCTAAAAGACCAATTACATGTTTGCTGTTAACAATAAAGATACAGGTATGCATTAAAGATGGGGTGCTGGAGGTCTCACCCTGTGGTTCCTGTGGTCATTGACATCATATGCAGCATTTTTACCCTTGTCAAAAATTAGCCTTATTAAGAGAGATCAAATACAAAAGAGAAGCCTGATTCCTAAAAACATCTCCATTAATAAAAATAAACTTAAAAAAATTAATAAAAATAATGGTGCCCTTACCACCATTTCAGTGTTTTAGTCACATTCATCAGCAAAGAGAGAATACCAAAGAAAATCAGCAGATTGATCTTAAATTCATTTCTCCCAGAGAGGCACCTGTTCTGAACCAGATCTCTGGACTCCTTCTGTGGCTGAGAGAAGGCAACAGGGACTGTCATGGGGCATTCATACAATTAAAAAGCTTGACATCTAAAACATGTGAATTGAATTGTCCTCTGGAAGCTTTGTTCTTTTTTACAATAAGCTGCTGCCTAGAGGACTAGGTTAGAGTACTAGGTAAAAGTCAGATGAGTGAAACCTGCCTGCAAGCTTCTCAGACAAGACCCAGGGCAGTGACTCAGTCACCTTTTTGCGTGATCACCTTGAAGGAATCAAGTTCCAAGACTTGAATGTTAAAAAAAACAACAAAACAAAACAGCTGTAAAAAGGTAAAAAGCATTGCTTTAAATATTAGTTCTGAATTTTGTATTGTGTCTTCATTCCTTCATAAAACTAAGGTAAACTATATTAAAATACAAAACTCTTGCATTAATATGAAAGGCTGCATGGAAAAAAAACAACATCACAACAATTAAAAGGAGGTACTTCTTTGACAATCATCTAGAAAACAGTGGCCACTAGAACAGGGCTAATCAGATGAGTCAGTTGATATTTTAGTATCAATTGAGAGAGGATAGGGTAAGGAAAGTCTGCAAAAGGCATTGCAAACAATCATAATCCCAAAGCTAGGTGAAGAGCAGAGAGGAAAAAAAGTTGATACAATGCAGAGAGCAGCAATATAGCACAAGATGCAAACTAAGAAACCGAGCCTGTTACTGGTATCAGAGGTTCAGTGATCACTTCTTCTATTGCATAATACTTTCTCATAAAACCTTCCTGAAACTTGTATGGAAAATTTTTCTCTCTCAAGAGTGGTTCCTCTCCCACATTAACAAACAGGTTCTTTTGCTACTTTGAGGAGGAGGAAATTACTGCTTACTTAAAATAGGATCCCACTGCACTAGTTCTTCATTTTCTGGGCAAAAGTGTTTAATTAGATACTAGGTAAATTCAATTAAGCTAACAGGAAAGAATATTCAAGGAAACTTCATTCCAGGCAACAGCACAAAAACATTTTGGGTGGATCTGGGTAGCAGTAGTAAGGATTTTCCAAAAACTAACTTATCAGATTTGGTTTTCTATGTATCCCTGGCTTTGCTCAGTGCCACTGAGCACTTCAAACTACCTGTTGCCAATCACTGTAAAGAATACTAAAGCTGGCATTTTAGGCTCCTGTAATTAGTATGCTGTTCACTCATTTCCCCCATCCTAATTATGAGTGTCTTACTCATCTATATGCACTCTAACCTATAGCATAACTTGGGCATGTTTAAACTGTAGTGTTTCATTTGCAATGCTGTGGCCTGGAGCACCCCAGCTGTTAGGACAGGTGCAGAATAGGTGAGATTGTTGCTTAGAAGCTATGACCTGCATCAGGGATGCTGGAGAAACTGCCTCAGAAACAATGTCTGCTTGATTCTTACAGAGCACTGGGTCAAACTAGACAGACACAGGAGGACTTCTAGATGAATGTCCTACAAGTACCCTAACTTCCTAAGTCAAGGGAAGGAGAACTTTACTTCTCAAAGTAAAATGGATATTGGAAGGGTGCAGTAGGCACCTTTGGGATTGCCCCATAGTCAGCATCTCTCTGAGAACAGCACAGCCAGGAACTGCCAAGCCAGCTCTTGGGTGGATACCTGCCCCAGCCTCTCTAATTTCCCCTTTGCAGCTGGAGATACCTTCAGGAGAAAGGTGCAAGGAATTACTAAGGTGTATTACAGTACAAACAACAATGAAGTTCCTTCTCCTCAGTAAAATGTCTTGGAGGGTGAGAATTCAGCCATGGGCATCTCTGGTGCTAATCTCATTCACAAGAGATAATGGACGTAAAGCAAAGCAAAAAAGGTTCCTCCATCCTCCCTCCAACCTGAAAAAAAAACCAACCCAAACCAACCAACCAACACAATCAAACAAAACCCCCCAAGCCAACTGAATCAACAACCAATGCTTCCAAAGATGACACAAGCACTTCAATTTGCAGCCATTTGAAGAGTAAGAAACTTGACTCCAGTTAATTCACTGGAAGCAAAAAACAAACAGTGAGTTTTTTCCAAACATCTCTTTTAAGGGAGAAATTTAATCTTTTAAGTGTGATATGCATGGTTATCAGTGAAAGGATTATAAAAATAACTTGCAATTCTCATTAGTTCAAGTTTGTTTGATCTGAAAAACATTTATAGGAACTATATCTTAGCTGAATTTTTAGTGCACTACAAGAATCCTAAGCAGTTAGAACACCCACAAGAACATTATTGCTTTCCTTAGTTTTTCCAGATTCTTTTATAAGTTTTGACAAATCTTCTGAATACTAACTGTTGTTGCTAAATGTCTTTCTATACTACTTTAGGACACGAGAACTATGTATTTAGCTCCCTTTAATTTTATTTGTGACTACACATTGAAACATTCATCTGCTTTCAATTTATGCTTCCAGAGATCATTTCCCACCCGGTCTTAAATATTTGCATTTACACCATATTAAGGTAAACAAAATTCATTAAATTCTTCTTTATGCTACAAACTACAATGCAGCTTGAACCATAAGAGTGATCATGGTAAATACAAATTTTTAAAAAGCATGCTCAGGACTTTTCAAGGAATATCTGTGTTCTTAATTTGATTCTAGACTACTTTTTTATGATCACCCTTTAATCAGACAAGTCATATTCACCTTCATTTTATATATTACTTTTCTATTGAGAAAATAAGAGAAATGTAAAAAAAAGAAGTTATTTTTATTCAGAGGTTTATCTTTCATTAATGTGCCTTCTTCATTGCTTTTTGCACTGATGTGCATTCTACTTTTATTGCACTTCATTTGCTTGTTTGAATATTTATTTACGGGTACGGTACTTCTTTCAGGACAATCAGATATAAGACATATTAAATGTCATGAATATTCATAAGCTCCCAACCCCACCATAAATAGCGATCCAGCAACCTGTCTTCATGAAGTAAAGCAGATTGTAAATATAGATTATAAAGAACGCATGCGTGCTTCTTTACTTATTCGAATTTACATAGATTCCTATTTAGCACACAAAAAGCTACAATCATTAAATACTGGCTCACCTGAGCACTTAGCCAGTGCAACAGGCCACATTATATTAAGAATACAGAACTGAGAATCTGTATCATATACTAAGCATGGTTCTTTGTGACACAATCAGAATAAAAATAGTTTAATTTATCCTGGTTAAATACAGTGCTATGACTAATGGTGGAAAAAAATGTTTGCACTGTTGAAAAATTTACCCTTTACTTAAATGAGCTCATTCTTTGCATTCTTTCTTAACTCTAAACAAAACTACAACACAACACATCTTTCTCAGATATCGTACAAAACCAGAACACCAGTGAGCTCGAGAAGGTACAGGTTTTACTCCCAACAAATTTCACCCTACCCATCCATGCACAGACTCACAACTACAGCAGTCTTAAGACTGATTTGCTTTTCTGGTTTGCTTGTGACCTCTTCGTTCTCAGACTTTGTCATAAATAAGCAAAATTAATTAGGCATTACCAGTTCACTGAAACACTTCAGCTGTGAAAAACTGATTTCTTATTTCTGTACACCTCCCTTTATTTTTTTCCCCTGTAAAACAAAGGACCAGAAGTGGAAACAGCTCTACTAGTGAGATACCATTAATTTGTCGGCTTTTCCTTAATTCGATTTATTATGGATTTCAGCAGCATACAAGCCCAATGTCAAGGGAAAATTTAAATCATATAATAGGAAAGTTATCTCATATAATAGAGGTCTAGGCAACATCTTTTTCATTCTTGCTATATAGGTAACTATGCTCTGTAGCATATCTATTTTGCTTGTCATCTAAAATACAACATGTTTCTTAAAAATGAGGCAGAAAATAACTTGAAAAATATTAAGACAGAAATAGCTTTGATATACTGCAGAAATATTTTAACTTTTTCTTCACGTGTTTTTAACTGTCTTTGGTAAGGCCGTGAAGAACACACCCTGATGGAAAGAGAAAATGGCCTCGAGGTGTGCCAGTGGAGGTTTATACTGGATATTCGGAAAATTTTCTTCACCAAAATGGCTGTCAGGTATTGTAAGAGGTTTCTCAGGGAAGCGGTGGAGTCACCATCCCTGAAAGTATTTAAAAGACATGTAGATGTGGTGCTTAAGAACATGGTTTAGTGCTGGACTAATGGTTGGACTTGATGATCTTAAAGGTCTTTTCCATCCAAATGAAGCTATGATTAGTTAAAAGCTCCACCTCCTTCCAGGAGTTCTATTAATTACATGAAACCTCAGCAAGTACTTAATCACATTCAGGATCTATGATGCAACACATTGATTCACACAGTTCATTAATTCTAAGCCTGCAGAAACCACTTTATGTTAAGAGACTGATCTCCAAATTCAGATGTTTGCCATATGTAATCCACATCACTATCAGTGAAAATATCACATACTTTATGTAAACCTCAAAACAAGAGTCAGGCCATTTTTATGTTTTTATGAAATTGTTAAGAGGAATATTCTACAACAGAGTCTGGGAATTCACTTGTTTGTCCAACAAGAATGCTGCAAATAACTGTAATATTAGTTGTTATTTCTGCAAAACAGGAACAATGGTTTTGAAAATGCATACACAATTCAAGACGTTATACAGTGCTCTTAACTGTAGAAAGACCCTTTTGTAAAACGCGCTCTAGTTGCTTCTGCAAAAAGACTTAATGCCAGTCCCTGAAATGTCATGGCAATGATGAAGCAAAGAACATTTTAGGACATAGTGGTCTTGGGAAACATGCAGCAGAACCTATTCAGAATCTGAATTAAATGAAGTTTAAATTCTACCAGAAGAAACATTAAGAACTTGAGTTTAACACTTAACTAAACCAAAAATTGAAACTCCCTTTGAAAAGATGTAAGTTGGAGAAAAAAAAAAAAGGATACCACATGACTTTTAAATTAGTTTCTTGTGGTAGATCCAGCTAAAGCATTTCACATTCTTCCCTCTCATTGCACAATCTCCAGTGATTTAATTTTAAGATGGTTACCGAATTGAATTCCAAAGGTGAAACTGCACCAATTCACTAAGATCTCAAATTCAATTATAAGCTAATGTGTAACAGTTTTTTGTAGGTATCATATTTATTGTAGAAGACCCTGATAATCTTGGCTAATCAGCAAGTCTTGAATGGGATTATGGCACGGGCCACAGATACTGGGAAAAGATAAGAGTTGGAGGAATTGAGGGCAGTCAGAGGAAAAGACAACACTCCTTACTGTTGCTCTTGGGCTAGGACATCTGGATATGTCCCCTCATAATACAGACCTGAATGATGGAGGGAGTCTTATTCAAGAAACAAAAAATTTAGTCTGGAAGGTAGAATCCACTGAAATGTTCTTCCTAAAAGCTGTGAAAATGTAGTGGAGAAGAGATCCCCCCCCCAAAAAGGTGGCCTGTCTCCATCACAAAAACTATATTCCAAGATATCTGAATTCAGTGTTTGGTTGGTATTTTATGTCCGGATACAGTAAAAAGAGATTAACAAGTCCTTGACAAACTAATGCAAAATATCTTGAAGAAGTCATATGTATTTCTAAGGTCAGATTGGCCAACAGCAAGTGAACTCTCATATGAAATAGAAACTAGGGCATAAAAATTTCCTGAACAGCAATAGTTTATTTCTGATAATCTTTTCTTGCTTTCTCTGTTATAGCAATTCTAGTAATAAACTGAGATTTAGATAGTCATTGAGATGTGAAACATTCAGCACAGATAGGCACTGAAATCCAGACTGTGTTTTAACCTCAGCGTTCTTGTGTGAAAGTGTCAACAAAATCTCAGACATGTTTAAGAGCTAAATCTTCCATTCATTGATTGGTTTGTCCAGGATGAATGAGAACTAACCCTAAGTATACATATATGTTCACAGGAAATTCCCTCTGTAAATGTTCTAGTGAACTGCTCTGATAAATAACTTCAATCCTTTCATGCTCGGTTAATATCAGTAATACTCTTTATAACGCTGAACAAACACAAACTAATTAATCCTGACAATGCCCTAGATACAGCAAAGTGTTTCCCCATTGTACAGGAGATGTGTGATGACACACCTAGCTGCCATATATTAAAAATCTGGACACCACAGTGATGTTGTATGCTGAGCTGGAACCAACAAGGTGATTGGCATTCATGATAGTAGCATAAAAGTAAAAAATGAGAGAAAAAAATAGAGGTCTAATTGCCCAATGTCTTTATTTATAATAATGGAGATGTGGACAAACTAGATACACTTACATGACCCATACATTAGCTTATATGATTTCATTATTTATTCTGATTTTGTACCTACCAAGCTACTTGGGAGGCAGTTGGGTACTGACTTCACTGGGACTAAGATGCTATCTTGAGAGCTCAGAATTATACCTGAGTTACACTGGTGTGAGATTGAGAACCAGTTGATTTCTCTCCTAATCCTATTCCAGTGACCTTTACTATGGTTCAAACATAGAAGGAGATGGTACCAGCAGAAACCCCTTAAAGAAATACCATTGCTGGCATAGGAGCTCCAGAATAAATGCACAAGTGCAATTTATTTTTTCTAGTCATCTGGATAAAGCAAATTAAGAAATATATGGTTGTAATAATGAACTTTTGTACTTTGACCTTCTTTAAAACTCAAAACATTTTGGTACAACTTAGAGAAATTAATTTTAATTACAAACTATAAACACTTTGTCAAAAACATATGGCATATTTTGTAGTCTCTGAACAGCACTCCTGAATGACAGAACAAACATATGCAGGAAAAAGGGTTTTTGTGACAGAAATCTTGCCTATCTCTGTATCAGTTGCTCTAATAAAATATATATTCCTTAAAGGCATTTCCCCACTTACATCCTTAAACAAGCACCACTCTACTGTTTTTAATCTCTCCATTAAAAAAAACAAACCACACACAATACACATTTCCCTTTTAAATCTTTGTTAGATGTTTAATCATTACTTTCGGTATTAACAATAGCATTTCGTAGAAATGACATATATTTTATATATATATATAAATATCTTAAGATAAAGTACAGAAAGAAAATATCCCACAATCACACAATTTTTAGGGCAAGATCTGAACTAAGTAGAATTCACATAGCTTGGTCGAAGTTTTCTGGTTTTAACTAACTTTCTACATTTGAAAACTGGTCTTTCAATTATTTTTCATTTTGACTTTGATACACTGAGTGCTTTATATTTGTTAGCAGTTTCAGTTTTTATGGCTTATTATACTGTAAGATGCACATCCCTAATTTACTAACAGTACCATTTAATGATTATGAAACTTCAGAAAGTATCTAGATTGTATGCAAAAATATGTAATAAAAACACCACACACAATTACACTTGGTTGCCTTGAAGCAAAATACAGGTGTATTCTGTCATCAAGCTAGATCCTATGTTGGCAATGGCAGAAATAGGGGTGAGACTTGTGGCTGTGCAAGGAAAGGGGTATTGTGCACACAATAAAGAAATATTCTTCTATTGCTCCAACAACTAGGAAATGAAATGATTACATCTGTATCAATCAAGCAATGTCACAGAAATAAAATCAAGGTAATGGGACTGTTATCATAGGATCAATGCTGCCTGTTTTGAAATGCCTTCCACTTCACCTTGTGGCCTCAGCCTTTATGTGGCAGCAAAAAGCCACTATCTGTTCTATTTCAGTGACATTTACTCTTTCTTCTCATCTGTTACGATGTCCATTCTTTGAAGGTTCAAGTATATCATGCTTTTCATACTCTGGCAGTTCTGTAAGCTACCATTTTATGCCATTTGGAGGCTTTAGGTGACAGAGGCTTTTTCTCCCTTTTCTTAAAACATCTTCACAGCTGAAATTCTGTTGCTATAATGATCATATTTTCTTTATCCAATTGGAAGGTCCATAAAATCATATTAGTGAAGCACCATCTCTGGATCAGGTGCAAAAGCTTTCTCAGCACTCTAACATTGCAGTTCCCTAAAGAAAGCTATGAAATATAATCTAAATAGGTGACAAAAGCAGTAGTGTAGTTGTAAAAGTAGTTATTGAAAATTACAAAAGATCTCAGAACTGCCTGCCATTCATAGATTTTACTGCAACTCAGTTACTTCACTAGGATCGTACGTTTGTAGTGATAGAATGAGGAGTAAAGGTTCTATGCTAGAAGAGGGGAGATTTAGGTTAAATATTAGGAGGAAATTTTTTAATGTAAGGGTGGTGATACACTGGAACAGATTGCCCAGGGATGTTGTGGATGCCTCCTCCCTGGAAGGGGTCAAAGGCCAGGCTGGATGAGGCTTTGAGCAACCTGGTCTAGTGGAAGGTGTCCCTTTGCCTTCCAACTCAAACCACTCTGTGATTCTATGATGATACTATGCTTATGCTATGAAAGAAACAAAATAAACAAAACAAAAATAACAACCAAACAACCCCCCCAAAAAAAAACCCAAAGTACAATTATCACAGGCGGGGACCAACCTTGCACAGAAAACTGTGAGTGTACATGCAGTACTAAGAAAGGATATAGGACACCTGAGAAAATTTTGCAGGCCAGCTGAAAATTAGCCTTTTACTGTAATCTTCATGATAGCATAAATATTAAGTATAGGTTTGGAATTCCTTAGATTGTCATGGGTTTTTTTCCTTGTCAAAACAGAAGCAAGGAGCATGGATTTTTCATTGGAGCTTGTTAAAGCACGGTAACACCTTCTTCCACCTTTATCTCTGAAGCTCCAGAGAAGTCAGATATAAATTTGTAGTTACTCCTTATAGATACTACTTTTTAAATACAGGCTAATATTAAAGCAGTAACGTCTGCCAAAGAGTTGACTTGAAAGACAACACAACTCTCAGATATTCAGAAGAGTAATTCAACTATAGTAAAATAACTGTTTTACTAGAATAACTACTAGCAGTAACACTCATTTAAATGTATGCAATTACAGGTGGTTTATAGTGAACATAGATATTTTGTAGACTCTAGAGGGTTTTTTTTAAATCTAAATTCAAAAGGTTAAGCTTTTGGGGGAAAACAAAAAAAAAAAAAGGAGAAAAAAAGTGTAGCAAAAAAAGTTTGCAATTTACTCAGCAGAACGCTAAAACACCAGGTGCAGAAGAGAGACAAACAGCTTTCAGATTTTTAGTGCATTTTCTTTGCAAAAACATGCCTTCAATCAGCACAAAAACCTGCCCCCTCATAAAGGATGACAGCAGCAGTGTAGTTATTCCTCTAGGGAATAACTGCTCTAGGGAAGAGCCGAGTGAGGCAGTCTGCCAGGGTCTGTTACAGCCCTCTCATGCACTGGAAACTCCTCAAAGGTAACTTGTCTCTAAAAAAACACAAGTTCCGTAAATCATAGAATCACAGAGTGTTTTGGGTTGGAAGGGATATTAAAGATCATCTAGTTCCAACCCCCTTGCATGGGCAGGGACACCTTCCACTAGACCAGGTTGCTCAGAGCCCCATCCAACCTGGCCTTGACCATTTCCAGGGAGGGGGCAACCACAACATTCCTAGGAAACCTGTTCCAGTGTCTCACCACCCTCACAGTGAATAATTTCTTCCTAATGTCTAAACTAAATCTTCCTTCTTTCAGCTTAAAACGATTAGCCCTCATCCTCTCAGTACCCTCTCTGGTCAAAGTCCCTCCCTGTCTTTCTGACAGGCCCCCTTCACGTACTGGAAAGCCACTATAAGGTCTCCCCTGAGTGCAACCAGCTAGCCCATTCCTTATCCACCAAGTGGTCCATTCACCAAATCTAAATTCTTTCATTTTTTTTCATTTGCCTACTGGATGAGTGTTATTTTTCCCTATAAACTATATTCATTTGTTCATTCCTTCAGCTTCTTAGGAGTTCTTACTGAATGGGTGAGACAGAAACAGGTGTCTGGTGAATACATTGTGAACATACCACTTCTGGTTGCTGTGTAAAGCTGACTGTTCCACTTTGCATGTGATCAAGCCTCTGGTCTCTTCTTTGCAGCTGAGATGATTATTTACTCTTTAATTAGTCATGTAACTTATTTTCAAGGACTTGAATCAATTTGTATCCTTTTAGTCAGTAACTGGTGATTTCATTACTTCACAGCACAAAAAAATAGGTTATTTTTTCCCCAAACACAGTCCTCCAAGTTGCTCTGTCATGAAGACTTTTTACCAGTCTTAAGTGTTCTCTTGATTATCTAGAGAAGTATCCACAATTGTCTACTGTGATCTATGATTTATGATCAAACATTTTTACAACAGATTGATTTTCTTTTTGGTATTATTCAGCTGTCTTCTTGTGTAATAGGCTTGATGGCAGTTTAATGTCCATGGAGAAGCTTTTTACTGCTGATGGTTGGTAGCAATAGCTATTAGCCAAGATATCTTGGCACTTTATGGTATGCCCAAGGATGTCACGCAACATTAAAAGATCCGTTATTCATTTCTCTGTCATATATAATCTCTTTCATATCAAGAGGAGAATAATGAATTAAGTGCAGTATTAGATTTCCCTTTGCTCTCAAAGTTGCAGTCAGGTAATTCTTCTACCCACCAGTGTGCTGTAACATTCAGCCTTGCAGAAGTGAAAACATAGGTTAGCAGGCTGTTATGGCTACAAAGCGTGAAGAATTGTGGAGGTAGGGGTGACATTTGTCAGCTACAGCCAAACTTCAAGGCAAAAACTTCACCATTCTTAAATGAAGTTAATAATACTTTTTAGCAGCAGTTTGCATTCTGATGCGTAGTCAGATATTCTTGGTTTACCTTCCTAAGTGCATGATCACCATATTGTGGGAGACATAGAAGATAAACCACGATAGGGGAAGACTGGACACCTGCTTGTACCAAGTGAGCAGCTGGTTTTGCTTCTGTTCAGACAGCAACAAGCTCCATAGACATCAAATAAAACCATGCGATGAAGACATGAATTTGTGGAACAAAAAGCATATGAGGAATACCAGTCTTCCCACAGGGTCACTTTTAAATTCCTTGTTCCTTAAGGCAATTTTGAATATTTGAACATCTACCTCCTTTCACATGTCCTGTGCACAACAGAAATGGTCATACGTCACTATTTTTAAACTGAAGAGAAGTTCAGTCCATCCTTTATGAAGAATATATATTCTAATAAGAATTATTAAAAAATCCTCAGGATATTTCCATTTTATCAATCACTTGAGATATTGCTTACCTGTAATTTACCTCTTAGTCATCAACCAAGTGCTTATTACTCCTTATAAGTAAAATGTTTTCTCAGTTTTCTTTTGCAATTTTCTTTGCAAGGCACTGAACCTGACCTTGAGATCAAGAAGCTTTGGAATTCTCCTTCAGAACAGTTCTTTGGAGGTCTTAATTCCACATCATGTGACCGTTTTGTCTTTTACCCCTAACTCTGAAAGGGTTTCATAAGTATCTCCGTAAAGATATTTACCATGTTCCTTGGCCACACTCTTCTTCCCAGATACACTTCTCCTACGCGTTTGGACAACTACTTCTAATATGTTTATCTCTGCATTTATGACCTAATTTCATAAACTGTGGCCCTTAGTGCATGTATCACTTTCACAAAATAAATTACATTTTTAGACATTTTTCCCTTGATAAAAACTACTGCTGCTTCCATTACTGCTAGGACTTCAGCACATAGTGGTTTCAAAGGATGCCACTTTATTATTTGTCTTTAAATGTATTAATGCCAGGTTGCTAAAATTATTTTTCATCTATGAATTAATACTACATTTTTGTGATCCCAACGGCACCAAAAAAAGCATAGTTGATTGAAATAAAGGAACACACGTGAGGTGAGAACATACTTCTGAAACAAACTGCACTTACTGTTCCAATTCAGGACTTTTTAAATTAATAAATCCTGAGGTGATTCTTTTTAGCTTATGTTCCATTCTTGATAACTGCCTGTAAAGCTCATTGTCAGGAAAAATATGCAAATAAGACCTTAAGATATACATCACTTTTGGCAGAAAGAGCTCCGTTTTCTCTTCCAAGTTACTCCCAAGACTCAATTCTGGACAAAATGCTGTGATTGAAGCTTCCGTGATCTCTTCCTCAGGGCAATTTTTTCAAATCCTTTATTTGATAAGGTAAACTGGTATTTGCTCTGTCTTCCTGATGGGTGATGCCAATCTGTGCAGAAGGGTTTTATTTTTGTTTGTTTGTTTTTAAAATAAACAAATCTCATTTTCTACAGTGATAATGACATGTTTTTAGAGGGGCTGGGCTACTTCCTTCATTTCAGAAGATGCATTAAAAGCAGGTTTAAGTATTTTCAGTTTACCATTTCTAAGTAGCTTCAACCTATTATGATGCCTCCTCCTGCCTACTCCCTTTCACACTGGTAAAAATAACTTACACAGTTTACTTGGTCTTTTAATCTTAGAACAGTAAGCAGCCCTGATATTCCAACTTCTACCAATGTTCATTAGTTAAGCGGTTTGCTTGCATATTTAAGTAAAGCCAACTGAGTTACCTGCAGTTTATCCTCAAAACACCTAGACTCACTGGCATGTCTTAGACACTCATCATTTGACCTCAATGAAAGTCCTCCAGCTTCCACATGACCTAACTCTGGTCTACCTTCCATGCAGAACCTGCACTTGTGCAAGAGCCTTCACTGGCTTGGACAGCATCCAATAGCTGGTAGAGAAGGGTAAGATCTTCAAAACCCATTTTTTCCCCCAAGTACTTTTCAATTATTTTAAAGGTAGGATCAAAATCAAATCAAAATGCTGCACTGAGCTTGCACAGGCTCAGCACAAAATTACTCTCTTACAAGGGCACCATAAAGTTTCTGCTTGACAGCTGTCACCCTTTACCTCTGGTGAAGGGCCTTAAAAGGATATAATAAAAAAATAAGAATGATCCTTGAACATAATGCTTGAAGGTCAATGGGGCAGGTAGAGGGAAATCAGCATTAAACTTAGTAAGCTTTGATGCCTGCTTCACATGGAAGTGGAAAGGTGTTTTATGAGCTCCTGGAATCATCCAAATTCTACCATAAGGGAGCTCTTGCTTCCTATTTCGTATATGTACAGGAGCAATTTCCTCCTGTATGACCTTTCTTTTATTCCCTCCATGTGAAATGAAGGCTCTGGGCTCCTATTGGTACTGCCTTCCTTCAAGTTAGGCTGAGCCTCCCACAACGCCAGCAAGCCTTCACAGGGCAAGAAACCAGCCTTCACCCTAGAGAGAAGCCTCCGCATAAAGTCACAGGTCCTATCCCTTCAAGAAACAGGAGACGTTGTCTTCATAGAGATAAGACAATACTAATCAGGTAATCAATAATCCGACAGTGTCTCCTATCCCCTGCTGTGCACTGGGTCTTGTTAAGTTAAAGCTATCAGACAGCAGGAGTCATTGATCACCCATGAGCAGAGTAACTTAAACCGCTGCCTGGCACGCTCTTACCTTAGTGCCAGGTGATGGCTTCCAAACCAGCCTGTCCCTCAGCCACAAATGTCACTGCTCATAAAGCAGAAAAAGCAGTGGCATAGCCTCTTCCCCAGTCTGAACACTAGGTAGATACAACCCAGCACACAATTATTACACACATAGATTAGTCATAGCAGCTTCTGGATGAAACACCATACTCTACTGCATCCCAAGAAACACGTGGCTTCCAGAAGAACAGCAGCTAAGACAGAATTTTTATTACTATATTTGGAAGTGCCACACCAGTCTTACAAATATGAAATAAGAGTCAAGACTTAATATTTTCCAGGGCAAAGAATCTGCTTTAGTCTTAGGATTGTTTGGCAAGGAAACTTAGGGCACAGCAATGGCATTTGTAGTCTAAGGAGATAGCAATATAGAAGAGGAAATGTATAAAGAGATTAACTTAAAAAGTTTTATAAATAAATAACACAAATCTCCCTTCTCAAGAAACCCATTTGCAAGAATTAAAACTTGGAACACAACCAGCCTTGAAACTCAGCAATAAAATGACTCTGGCTTTTCAGCCAGGGAAATTATTTTTTTTCCTCTAAAAAAAAAATAATTATTCTGTTCACACACTCACAATGTTACATTGTTTCTTACATTATGCATTACATATTGGTTGATCTGGGTATTCACAGAACATAGATGACAGGAAATTTGTGTCAGTATGTCAAAAGTATTTAGACTTTTTCATCAAAAAGGAAGTGTGGAAAATATGAAGTAATCCACTGACTATTGTTAAAGGAGAAAGTAGCAAAGAGTTAATTCTGAAGGAAGCAGGGACTGCATTGCTACCCTAGTTATTCTTCCTAAATTATGTTTGCTTGTTAACAAACCAAGAGGTGTCCCAAAGCCTCTAGCCTCTCCCTAAGATGGCAGACATGCCAGCCCACAGCCTGATCACAGAAGCAAATGGGGATAATGGGGAGACCATTCTTTTTGCTAATCATGGAAGTGATTGGGGCAGACAATTCTACCCCATAAAATATGAATATTGACACCATTTAAAAACTTACCATTGCAATGCCATTGTTAGAATTGAAGGAAGTTTTCAGTGGGGAAAAAAAAATGTTTCTACCATTATATTTATAAACAAAAACTTTTGTTCCTACTGCTATCTGCTTCGATTTCTTTAAAGGTTTTCATTACAATTAAAAAAAAAAAAAAATCCTTTGAAAACTTAGATGATAACATCCCAATGGGAAAATTAATATAGTATCCAGGAACTCAGTAGCAATGCTTTCTAGACCTCACAGAGATTGAGGTACAAAAAGTGCAATAGAGAATGGAACTTTGCAAGACATCTAAGGTCAAACACATAAAAGAGAAGTTTCTCCTAAAGTGGTTAAGGTAAACTATATACCATTATAGCAAGAGAATATGAACTGAGAGTGTTAAAAATAACTGTGTTTTGAAAACAACAAACATTCACAGCTAGTGCTCTATGGAAATAATTCTCTGTGGTAGTCTTTGAGCTAGGAGAGCATCACATGGTCCAAAAGATATAGAAGGCATTAAAAAGCACCACACAGATTACTGTTGCTATTATATTCACATGTCACCAACAGGAGGACGTTGACAGCCTGCTACAACATACACATATTTTTCATTGATAGCTTCTGCATGTTGGCTGAGATTTGTCCAGCAACATTGACAATCATTCTGTCCTAGTTTGAGCCAGGATGAAGCCAATTTTTCTTTTTACTGATTTTTTTTCCTTCAGTAAGCTTTCTTGTAACTAGCAACAGTGTGCTCTGCTAGGCTGATAAGACAGTGGAATGTTTTTCTAACTCCTGAGGCTTCAAGGCTGCACCTGCACTCTGCCAGCTCAGACACTATGGGGAGATCTGTGACCCCCCCGTAGGAGGCTGAGTTAGATGGACAGCAAAATTGGCCAAAGATATTCCATTCCATATATCTACGTAAGCTCAAAGGAAGGTCAGAGATCACAGAAGACAACTTCCTTCCTTCTTCTTCTCCCCTTCTCTTCCGTCCATGGCCGGCGTCCAGGGAGGACTCTGTTCATCCATCACCGTCGACCCTTAGGCTTGAGATCTCCTGACCCCCATAACTCTCTGCTCTTTCTCCAGCAGCAGCTCTGGGATTCCTCGGGACTCTTCCCAGCTCAGGGAAGTGCTGTGGGAGTTGCTGGGGTGGGGGGAGGCGAGAGGCTTTTGCCCATACCTGAATATATCTGTATATAATTGTATATATTTTCTTGTATCATTCATTAGTGTTTTAATTAAAGCTGTGTAGTTTAGTTTTCAATCCAGCCAAGTCTCTCTCTTTTTCTCTCTCTCCTTCCTTACCTGGGTAGGAGGGGGAGGGGATCGAGAGCATTGTTGTCGGACCTGAGTCAAACGGTGACACATTCACATACACGTCCACAGAAAATGCAAAGTTTAACACATCTGTATGTATTATCTTTCTAAAATATCTATATAATTTCTATGTGATGCAGAAACAATAATAACTGGAATATAAAAGAATCTAAACCCATTTAAAGTGCAGACAGAACAGTGTGTCCAACCAAGCACTTGCATGCACGTGCATTTCTTTTTGGAGATCTAGGTGCTTGTGAAAAGGCACCATTGTTACTTCTTCCAGTATTTTTAGCCTTCTATTGTGCACAGCTCTTATTGTTTAAATAAGTGAAGCAATACGCTCAATCTATGTACTTCCAGCTTCTTAATTCATATATTTATAAAATTATTTCAAGGTTGCTAAATTTCCATAACTAGAAGTCATTTGTTTTTCAGGAGAGCTATTTCTTTCTATAAAAAACCTGAAAAACTAATTTCCCAGCAATACACAACATTACAAATTTAAATCGAAGCCATCCACTGCCATAGATGCACTGTACAATTTGTCCCTCAGCATATTTTAAACATTAAAATTCTAGGTTTTCTTCCTTTAAGCATTGCACAAATTATAGTTCTGAAACCTTAAAAAAAAATATGAAAAAAGCTTCCTTAGAAGTGACTCATGGCCAGAAAATGTATAGATTTTCAATTCAAAAGCAGCATAAAAATATTCCCCATGGTAATGCGTTTGCAAATGCTAATTGCATTCCAGTAAATTGCTTTACATTCATCAAACAACAATCAATGGGAGACACTGCTATCTTCTTTTATTGTAGTGATGCTGTTCTCAGCTATATAGATAAGGTAGTGTCAGACAGTTATAACCTTGCTATTTTGGGGGGTTTTTAACTTCAGAATAAAAATTTATGCTGAAATTTAGCACCTCAGCCCAAGAGTCTTTCTTTTTAATTGAAAAATGTGCCCAAGTATATATCTTGAAGAGATAAAGCAAGACTAAGACAAATATTCCAACTCAAATACCTAAACTCATTCAATCTATCAAGAACAAGTTATTCCAGTTTCTAAATAACAATAATAAGACAAGAATAAGTTATTACAGTCTCTAAATTTCAGAGCTTATGCTCTTTGAAAGCTCCCATGAAAACAGTAGCCTCCTATTGTAAATGTGATTTTCTTTGTTCTACTTTAAGAGCAAGATCATGAAGTTAGCAACAGTGATTTGGAGGTTATATTTAGAGTAGTTGCGTATGCCACATCATTAAGAGGAGTTACAATTTAGCAGCCTTGTGTTTACATTATGGTGCTCATATGTATTTTTTTAACATTTTGGTTTATATACACCCATGTATATGCACACAGAAGCTTACATATACACACATAAATAACACTGCAAACTGAATTTTTGTTTCTTAAGATCATCTTAATTTCTAATGCTTCTGTTGCCAGTAATTCAGTCCCAAAATTTCAACAGGTTTTGTGCTACGTTGCCTCCTAACATGGAACACGGGACTTGATGCACCAGAATAGTCCCTCCTTCAATTAAAACCACACACTAAAACAAAAAACACAACCCCCCAAAAAACCCCACAAAAACCAAAACAAACAATAACAAAAAAATCCACCAACCAAAAACCAACGGGATAGCTCAACCCCACAACCAGTAATAAACTTGGCTGCATGAACAATCTAAAAACAGTAGCTAATCATCATCATTTCACAAAAAGAGAAAAAAGAGAAAGGAGTAACAGGGATGGTAAATGAGCAAATACTCTGACTTCTTTCCTCACGTTTGTATCAAAATAAGTCCTTATAGCTTCTGAGATAATCAGAAAATAGTCCAAGGGAATGTATTTTTTTACTGCTTGAGGTACAAGATCTACGTGTACAGCATTGTAAAGACAGGGCAAGTGAGACATGAACACAGAGCCTGGAGAGTCCAAGTATCTGCAAACACTGACAAAAGTATATTCTGATTACCTCATAGCAGTAAACATGCAGGAAATATTTAACTTGCAGTACTTCTTTGATCTTTATAGGCCTCTCCTTGCCGCCAGAACAGTGAGCACACTGCCTAGCGAATTGCTTCTTTGGAGATGCAAATGGGCTGTACCATCTCTTCAGCTGCTGTCCAGTAAATGCTCTATACTGTGTGGTTTGGGCCTAATGCTACAACAAAGAATCAGCCACAGGGCCAGTCAACTTTCCTTCACTCCCCCCTCGCACACACTGTGGGATGGGGAGGACAAAGGCCAACCAGAAACTCACAGGTGAAGACAAAGAGCAAACAGGGTTATTCACCAATTAAGGTCACAGGCAAAAGAGACTCAACTTGGGGAAAAATAATTTATCACTAATCAAATGCACACAGGACACAGACAACATAAAGAGCAGTGCTTACAAATGTTACACCCACCCCTCCCTTCTTCCCAGGCCCCAGTTTCTTTGTTCCACATTTCTCTACCTCCTTCCTCTCAGTTGCAGAGGGGGACAGGGGATGGAGTTTACAGTCTGTTGTTTCCTGCCGTTTCTTCCTCTTCAGGGAGAAGGGCTCCTGACAGTTCTCCCTTGCTTCCCTATGGGGTCCCTCCCATGGGACAGAGTCCTTCCACAAACCTCTCCTTCATGATTCCTTCCTACGACGTCAGGAGCAAGCTGCTCCAGTATGGGTTTCCAACAGGGTCACAGGCTGCTTCAGGAACAGTCAACCTCTCCTGCTGCTGTCTTCCACAGCTGCATAATCCAAGTCCACTGGCAGCAAATCCAAGTTAATCTCTCCTGATGCCTTCAGGGAATGTTCCACCATGTTCTTCCATTAATGTAGGGGGGCAGCCTGCCAGCTTGCTGCAGGTTGCAAGGAAACTTCTGCTTGGACACCTTCTTCCCCTTCTTCCTCACCAGCCACAGGCACTGCTCTGCCTCTCCAGCTAAGCCCCTTCTAAATCCTTGGTCTGCTCAGGTTTTATAGCAGTTCTGACATATGCTAATTGCAGAGGTGCATCTGTTGTTTCTCTAGTGGCTCCTTGGCTCGAAGCTGGGGGAACTTCTCAGCTTCTTATCAGAGCCACTTGTAGGGCCCCTCCCTCCCCCATTACCAAAAACCCTGCCAAACTAAACAAGCACAATCACCGAAAGCCATCTCACCTCTTTTTCACCTGCCTTTTTTCCACCTGTCTTTTTTACCCCTGCTCTCCACCTCATACATCAAAAATTTTGTTGTTTACTGAGACCTTTTTCTAATAAACTGCTTGAACTCTATCTACTGATCCACCTTCAAAATTTGCCAGGTTTCCCGAGGTAAATTTCTGTTACTTTCCCTTTGGGACCAGCACAGCCCACCGGGTAAGACAGCTCAGTGAGGAGTAGAAAGAAAGACTTCCTTCTGGTGGCAGCCAGTCATTTACCCAGCTGAGCTCTGTGTGAGCTAGTGTCAGATCAGCGTCTCCTGAAACCCTTATGTGAGAAGGGCCATTACACAAAGCTGATTTGCCTCAGGAATAAGTCTCAAAAGTCAGAGGTGCTCTTCTAAATGGTAGTTATAATCAACAGAGAAAAACACAGCAGCTCACCAGTCCAAACAGCAACCATAGCTCAAGCAAGTCTATGGAGGGAATACAGGTTGGGACCTCAAATTCAGGGATGCTTCAGACCACCAAGAAGTTAAACTGCAGACAGCAACACTTATAGTTATACACTTACACAGTACTAGAAGAGCAGGAGTACATGAAACAAAAATGCTAGAGTGAAAAAAGCAATCCTGCCCTTTCTCCCTCAGCCCAAGATTCTAACATTTCAGAATTTCATAGAATCACAGAATGGTTTGGGTTAGAATAGACATTTAAAGATCATATAAGTCCAACCACCCTGCCATGGGTAGCAACATCTTCCACTAGACCAGGTTGCTCAAAGCCCCATCCAACCTGGCCTTGAACACTTCCAATGAAGGGGAATCCGCGACTTCTCTGGGAAACCCACTGCTGTGTCCCACCATACTTAAAATTAATTAAATAAATAAATAATCAAATGTCATCCTTATGTCCAATATGAATTTACCCTCTTTCACTTTAAAATCATTTTTCCTTGCCCTGTTACCACAGACCTTGGTAAAGTCCATCTCCATCTTTCTTATGAGCCTCTGTTATATGTTGAAAGGCTGTTTATATAATCTTCTATGTATTCTTTATCTAGCTTATAAAATGAAAAAGAAAATTGCAAAGATCTAGAGTTTAAAGACCGTATCATGCAGTTCCAGCACCCGTTCTACTCAGGATGACATTACACATACTATTTTGGGCCATTTTGAGCTTCTAAAAGGAAATAGTCTTGCTCCTAACATTTTTTTTATACTTCTACCTCTCATCATTCAATCAGCTTGTGTCCCAGTTTAATTCACGCTGCTACATTAGAAGTAATAATAATAATGATTTGGAAAATTCTAGTGTATGTTTTTTCTGCAAAGTTGGTGAGCTGAATTGGTCTAGTGAAGCATAAGATAAAATTTCAGGGTAAACAAGGGGGGAGGACCACCAGGTGTAGGATTGAGGCAGTGGAACAGAGAAATATCACCTACTCTTAAGTAGTTTTGAATTGTTACATTAAACTAGTCTTAATGGGTAACATCCATTCTGAAAAAGATTGAGTTTGACTGCTCACATAAGCAAAATGATGTTAAAGTCCTGAATCAGCAAAACTTTTAAAGAGCATGCATTTATTTGACTTGCATATATGATTTTTAAAAAATGACCTTTAGAAAATGCAGTTTCTAATAATGTCTTTTAAAACCTGTGTAGTTTTGAATGGTGAAAATTTACTATTTGCACTTATTTGTGGTTAGTTGTGGAAGTTGAATTTAAAACAGATTAAAAAAATAGCATTAATGAGCAAAATTTGTAAGACACATTCTGCTACTCCCTATAGCATGAAATTTGTTTTCCTTTTTTTTTTTTTCAGAATATATGGTCCAATATTTTAAAACTGAAGCTTCCACTGTTTGCTGTCAATTAGCTTTCTGCTCTGAATTCCATGACTTGAAATTCTATTTTATGCTTTTTATTAGCACAGACAATTAAGGATTTCTATTATTACACTTGTGTACTACTGATATTTTCAGTAAAATTAGTTATAAAATACAATCTTCATATTCACATTTTTCTTCTTCTTTTGAAATACTACATAAAGCCATAGGGAGTCCATTCCTTTATACTGCAAAGGAGTGTTCCAACTTTGCTCCTGAGGTTCCTGCCAGTGAGCATCACTATGCACTTCTAAGACCAATTGTGTTTCAGAATAAATGACTTCCAGGTCTAGATAAACAAAAATGAAGAATATTATAGTAATTTTTTAAGCCTCTTATGTGCACTAAAATACTAACCTCCCCTCCTTCCACCGCCTGTGATGGGGACTGTGGCTGGTATTTAGTTCTAGTCAAAGATTACCATCTAAAAGAAAGAAAACAGCAATACCAGTAGTACTACAGCAATTCTCTAACAGCATTTATAAAATGACCTGTGATAAAAATTTAGTTCCTTTTACAAAATAAGATGGTTCAATAGTACAGCCAAATACACCCTCTAAAGCACATTTCTCACATGGAAATTCTAATCCTGACAGATGAGAATTCGCTGTTTTCTAACTTCACATTTGCACCATAAGCTCTTACTTTAATTAATAAAATATTCTGAATCTCCCATAATTTATTTACTCATTTCCAAGTCAGTCCTTTTGTACCTCAGCATTCACATTTCTAAAACAAATCATAGAATCATAGAATCATAGGTGTTGGAAGGGACCTCAAAAGATCATCTAGTCCAAAATGCACAACACCAAAAAAAACCACAACTCTGGAATTACTTCCTGTGAAAATCCTCACAAAGAAATACTCTGGAACTCAAAATACTCAAACAAACCAAAAGTATTTGTATAATCTTAGCACTAATCCAATATTTGAAATTACTAGATGCTGAGCATACTACCCCTATATTCTAGCAAAATATTTAAGAGTATCCTGCACTTAAAGCATGCAAATACTCTCTCTGAGGTTAATAGCATTCTAAAAATACTGCTAGTTATAGGCTGCAGCACTTAAACCTCATGTAAAATCCCTGCTGTCCACTGCAGGTCATTCATTTCCTACTATAACACTACAGGGACCCATTTACAAAAGTGTGCATCATTTAAGCTGCAAAACTCCCTTTCTGCATCAAATACCTGGGCTTAAAACTCTTACAGAATCCACTGTTCCATGTTACAGAGCATTATTCTTTAAAAACTTTGTTCTTTTTGATAGGAAGAAACAGAGGATAGTTATTAAAGTGCAGCTGCAAAGCAGGTTCTGGTAATGAATGTACTACAGAAATTTGTTTTCATAGAACAGATTCAGTGGGAGAGGTACCAATAAGTCTCAGCATTGCTGGTTCACAATCCCCATTTTATACTGCTTTTCTACATGCATTCTAGGCAATACAAAAAGGACTTGCTTCAGAACCATATGGAGTAATTATATATCATCACTCAGTGATGTAACAAGGAGAAATCCTTGCTTATAGGGCAACACATCTGAGCAGGAGACCACAAGTACACATGGACTGAAGCTGAAGAAGGATTAATGCATGCTTATCTTTTTCTGTCTATAAGTCCTTTCCACATCTCAGAACTCTGCAGGGAGAATTGTCCCCAGCACACCTCATTTACTTCATCAGCAGGCACAGATGAACCAGCTCAGCTAATTTTAAACTGCAGGGCTCTAAGGGTGGCAAAAGTTCAGCATCAACCTGCAGTTGGGTTGCATTGACTGCAGTGAACTCAGCTGAATTTAGAAGACAACACCTGTCCCTGCATTAATTTTAAAGGCTCTTTGGAGGTGAAATGTAGCAAATCCAGGTAATTTAAAAGTTAGGTCTAATCACTACAGAGCACGGCCCTGGCCATCCCTCACCATCATGCACATGAAAGGCTGGGATGGAGAAAACTCATCTAAATGACAGCCAAATTTAAAAAATAAACTAAAAATCTCCATTGAAAAATGGGAAGGTATTGGCAGCCTGGATTCAGGCATTGTGCCACTGAAGAGATTACCTCAAAGTAAATACAATAGTTTAAACTTGTTTTGGCACAGACCTAGGGGCCAGGAGGAACAGGAGTGTCACAGAGATCACCACTATGAGCAGTGCCAGAGCTGCTGTCACACATTTTATGTTCAAAGACTCTGATCTGACTGCATGGCATGTGCTCACGCAGGGGTGGCAGACAAGTCCCTGCCACCAGCTGCTGCCAGAGCTGGGATCTAGTCTGAGGGTTGCTGTGGGGGTACAGGCTTTTACAGGGTATCACAACACCGAGTTCCTGGCATTTTCTGTGGATGTGGCACATGAATCATAGATCTTTTGCACAAGCTCACAGAAGTATCTGCACATAAGCATACTGCACATGCCATCACTGATGTACTTCTATGATATATTTTCTGACATTTTTGGGGGGTTGTGTGAAGCCCAGATGGGTAACAGCTACTTGCATGCCTTCCAGAGGGGATACTTTGTGAGCTGTACACTCTTAATTTTCTTCTCTGTGTTACAGGATACTTGCCCACTTGTAGTTTTCTTTCACCAGACATTAACAACTGTTTTTAGTTGCCACTTCTACCACTGTGCTGCTTGGACCATATCTTGAGACAATCTTTGGTAGTACTCATGTATTCTTCCTTCCACATTTGTTCTTTACATGTTGCTTATCTCAGAAAATTACTCATCCAGTCCTCTGTAATTTAATAGTATACAGTCAAAGCACATGTGCTGACATTTTATTTTATTCTTTCTCCCCTCCCCACTGTTCCACCTGAATGACCATCAGGAACTTTAACACCTTGTTTAGAATATTGCAATACCTGTCTCCTGGCTGCCACTCCCCAGACTACCACTCTGAAAGCAAGGCTGAAGCAGTTCTGTGATCTGGGAAAAACAAGACAACAGTCACAACCCCCAGTCTCCTAGCAGGTTAAAAAAAAAATCTCAACAGTAGAACTAGAAGGGATATTGACTTTTCCTGCAGCAAAACCACAAACTGTGCAGGGTTGGGGAAAGGCAGACCTCTCATCATTCAGGTGGTCCCTGCAGAATAAAGCTGTTGTAGGAGACAGGAAGAGTTGGCACTACTTCTGATTAAACAAGTCTGTTGTTTTCTGACTAAGCTGAGTGGATGGAGGCCAGAGCTCTCCATACACCACCTTTTATGAAGAGTAAATTTAAAATTATTTCTAAATTAACGTGCTCCCTCCCTCCTCTTGACACATTGCAAATAATTGCAGCTTTTGACTTACCAGTGTGAGAGATGAATTAAAGCTAGAGAGGGTTTGATGCTAGAGGAAAATAAGCCAAGTGGATGATGATAAAAGCAAAAAGGGGAGAGTATAAAGTAAGCTCTGTTGATTAGCAGAAGGCAGGCAAGCCTCTGAAGAATAATCCTTCTGAAATGAAAGGATGTCACCTGGGGGAGGTGTGTACTGAGGTGTACAAACACAGCAGCATTTATGCACTCTGTTCCTTCACCTTACAGAGGCACCTCCACATCCCCACAGATACTCCCCTCCCTCTGCCTGGGGCTGTCTGCTCCCATTTCTGGGCACAGGGGAGCCAGTACAGCCCAGGAAGAGCAGGGGTCTGACAAGGAATTAGGGTGCTGTGAATGTGCTCAGAAACCCCATGTCCAGAAAGTGCCTGGTGCCACGTGTGCTACAGCAGCTGAAGAACCTGCCAGGAACAATGTGCCTGCATATGATACTACAACTCACTTTTGCAGAAAGGAGCAAATAGGTTGTGCTTCTCTCACTAAATGTCCAACTCAATATGTAAATGAAGCAATATACACCATATTGTGTGTACATATATAAATAAATGCCAAGGAATGTAAAATTATTCTCTCTGATATAAGTTTTCCAAACATTTACAATAACCAAATCAAGTAAAATCTCTTAAAAAAAAAAAACAAGAAAAAAAAAACAAACCCAATTACAACAAAAAGCAACCAAAAGCTTTGATCAATCAGATTAACCTGCATATTGTCATTCGTCAAGTTAAAATTCAAAATTAGCTTGTCATCGTTTTATGCCAAATTATTATAATATAGACCTGCTTTCAGAGAAACAGTACAAAAATAATTTAGAATATGAAGACATATCTGAAATTATATAATCAACACCTAAACACCTTGTCGCCTAGCAAAGCTGTGTTATTGCAGAGAAATTAAAACACAAGTCTCCATTTTCATGTCTGTCTACAAAAAGCACAATGTATGTGGGCTTTCACCCTTGATGAAGCATTAGTTAATTAAAAATAGTCCCCAAAGCTGCACTGAGTAATTGCTGGTAATAGTAACAAAATACAGACAAAGAGAAAAAAAGTCAAACCAAACAAAACACTCTTTTGGGTAGTGATGTGGGTTTTTTTTTTTGTAAAAAGACAAAATAAGAAAAAACCTCAACACAGAATTTGAAACCTAAATCTCTGTTATACTCCAGTGCTTCTATCTTTGTGATGACGTGATACAAGGAAGAGGGGCTGGCCAGTTAATACATCAATGGAGATAAAACAATGGATTAAAACATGTAAAATGCTGTTGCAAGACAATTAATTGTTCTCAGTCTACTGTGGACATGGCAAGTAGCAACAGGGGCCTTTAAATGCTGTGAGAGATATTAAGTTGCCTGGCCATATGATCATAAATGTGTATATACACACATACATACACAGGTGCACGTGTGCATGTCCTACTGATGAACATGCTGAAGTACTGTAACAGCTTGTAAATGTTATATAATCTCTATCAACAGAGGCTTTTAAGATCCTGCAGATAAGATGGATGAAGATATGATGCTTTTCAGGGACAGATGATTGACTAGATGACCTTTATGCCCTTTTTTTCCCCTGTGATATTCACAACTAAAATACTTCTGTTTGGAACGGTACAGCTTTCCTTCACAGCAATGCAATGGATGCTGAAGGCAACAATGCAATGGAGTATCAAGACCTAGTACAAGACATAAAGGGATGCAGATATCTCTAATAGTTTGCAGTCCTCTGCTTACTGCATCTACCAGTGAGCAGAAACAGTTAATGATATAACTTCAGCTGAGGTGATGAGATGCTCTAGTTTTACTTCCGGAGCAGCACAATGAGAATTTGTTAGTATACAGACACTCAGCTAACCCCTGTGCATAAAAGAAAGACTGAGGGAAGGAAAAGAAGGAGGTGGGGAAGAATCAACACCACAGCCATTTGTGAAACTACTGTAAGTAAATGGAAAGTTAACATAGAAATTACGTAGTGTCACTTGGATAATACATAATCAAGTGAGAAGCTGCTGCTTTTGTGCAAGTATATGAGTGATTAAAGCCCCAGAAGCACATTTCAGACAAAAGCTCTTTTAAGCTATTAACATGAATAAAAAGTACATGGGGAAAAATTCTTTGGAAGACCTTTAATTCCCATCTCCAAATTGATAGCACTACTTTAAATAGGAATAGGTTTTGATAGTTGAAGTACGACATAATCAACAGAAAGAAAACAACACAAAGAACTGCTATGACTTTATTGCTAGGGTGTGACTAGCAATTAACTGAAAAGGGTTCCCATAAGATTAGCACTAAAACCTGAGATATCTCAGGCAATGCCAAGAGCATTCTAAGATTTATTTTTATACATTTGCTACAATCCTTACTTGCCTAATAAAAACAGCTTCTTCAGCATACTGGAAGCAAAACCAGAGTGTCTTCACCAGGAAAAAAAAAAAAGCAAGATGATTTTCTTTTTTCCTCTAGTAGAGTTTGGAACTGGTATCAAGAATTCTCCACGTTTAAGTGAGTGAAAACACCCTATGCTGGAGAATTGGAAGGCAATAAACTTCAGCTCCTTTTGCAATTACTACTGCAGATTATACACATAAAACTTGTCTATTCCATGAAACAAAGAAGTAAAATGCACCTTGGAACATTATTGCTAAATAGAACCTTAATATGAATTTTGTTGAAATACTTTTTTATTCAGAGTATCTTCAGCTTTCACCATATATCATAGATTTAGTCTGCTCTGTTATAATATAGAGACCCATAGTTTATAACACTGAAACTGTCTAACAGGGGAAAAACCATTAATCAAAATGGTATTTTGATGGGCTGTGCAAATAAACAGAAGTACAGCTATGCTCAGTATGGCTATGATGCATGAAAACCTGCTCCCAGAACAGCTGGAACTAAGCATTATTCATTTACATTTTCTAATCACCTTCAGCATCTAGAATAGAATTCTTATGTTTGTTAATTGCTTCAAGTATCTTATGTCATTTTTCAAAACCCTGTAGCAAAGCACTGAAATTATTAGCACCATTTCATACTTATAGCATTCTTTTTTATCATCACTTGCTTTGCATGGGAAAACTACACCTCAGAAAAAGGATACACGGTTGACTTTAAAATATACTAGTAACAAGTTTTCATCTTATTTCATAAAAGTTAAAAGGCAACCCCCATGGGTAAAATTTGCCCTATTTCTCATGCATGAAATCTGTCAGGCAAGAGAAGCTGTATGGTTCCTTTACATAGGAAGGAAAGATTAGTCTCCCAGGGCTCCTCCAAATAAACATGTACAATGATTCAGAGGTAAGCTCAGGTCTGGATCGCCAGATCTCAACAGGGATGCTGCAAGGATAAATGAATTTATGTGTCTGAGGTCTCAGAAGTAAACATGAGAAATTCTAATTACCTTAGGAGGTAAATTGCAGGAGCCTGAGTCCTGGTGGGAATATCAGGGGCATCAGCTTCTGTCAACCAAGCAGGCAAGTTTAATGCCTCCAAAGGAAAAAAATTGATTTTTAAATACTTCCAAGAACAAAAATATTATGTAAACCAAGCAAAGTTTATTTTAACATGTGTGGACAATAGCTGCAGAAACTAGACTGACTTCTCTCACAGAAAGTTATGCATTTGTATTGATAACTTTTACTATAGAGTTGTTTTACTTCTGCTCTCCTTGCCTGAATCTTGGATATCTGTAGTTGCCTTTAATCCTAGCAATACAAATTTTATACATCATAGTTCCATTAGTAAAGAACTTAACTCTTCTCCTATTAAATAATCTTTGTTGGTTTTTTCTCTAACTTTCAAAAATACTGAAGTAAGGCTTAAAATGTCTAACTCCTACACTGTTAATATCTTTTTTAAAAAAATAAATACGTGCAACATGTGATATCTTATCATTAAGCAAGGTGTAAGACTATCATCAGGGGCTGATTTCTGCAGCTTCTTATCTACTTCATTTCTTTTGACCAATTTATTTGAATCACTGGTGAATATGACCAGTAAGCTATAACTTTGAACTGAACTGGTTGACATCTTCTGTTTTTAACACTTCAGTGTTTGCACTTTACTTCTACTGCTTGTAATACCTAACAGCAAGCATGTCTGTCTTCATCATCCTCTGTGGTGAAGACTGAGCCAGATCAACAATTTGGCTACTCCAAAGTGTAAAAGTAGGAAAAGCAGGGATACGGCGGAGCTTCTTTATGAGTACTTCTCTTTGCCTTCTCCTTCTAATATCTTTGAAGAAATGCACGTTCTCTTGTCTGTGTGTTTATGTCCTCTTCTTTTCCATTTGTCTGCTGAAGCTCATGATCTCTTCTGTGCCTTTTACTTAGGGTGAGCTAACTGGTCCATATAATTTTCAACTGATTTGAAAGTAACCTCTAGTGGTTACAGCTACAAAAAACTCTCTCACCATGTCATTTTAGCATCTATTAGAAAGAACTTGTCTGCATGACAGAATTATATGAGCAAAGTGTGAATTACAAGGTCTATAGCATGTCTATGCAGTTCCTTTTGTAAACACACACAGTATGAATTTCTTTTTGCTTTGAAAAAAAGATTAAAGAAAAGTATATCCATGCAGGCTTGTAACAACACTTTAAAAATCTTGGCTAGTGATGGAATTAAGTCATCTACATAGTACCATGGTAATAAGATTAAAGTAATTTTTATCTTCACAATTATTGTCTATTTTGGATTTTATTTCCCAGAAACATTTGCATCAACTGATATGTAAAGTCAAAATACTATAAAAGAACACGAAGAAGTGGCACTTCCTTATACACACGTAACAATTTTCTTCTACGTGGCTATGCCTGCCCTGTGCCATCTTATCTGATCCCTGAATCTCCTAACAGTCATACTTTCTCCAGATCCACATCTTCTTACAAAATGCTGAAAGCTTTTCTCCACTGACCAGAACTTTTCATCTGATTATTTTGTTCTTTGCTGGATGTCCTGTTTCCTGCCAATATGCTGTGGTCCGTGGCTGTTCATTGTCTCTTGACAGAACTCACTTACATTGAAACATTGCAACTAGCATCAGTAAAAAGGAGATCAGAATCAGATTCCATTTGCATAGCATTATATATATTTTTTGTTTTTCAATTGAAGTATTTCTTGAACAGATTAATATTTTCTATTCCCAAGAATCAACATTTAAAAGAAACAGCAACTAAAAATGGCTGTACTTCTGTTTTTTCTTAATATACCATGATATTATCTGAAACAGAACTGAGTAATCTTCATAACAAGCGGGTTTTTTTCATTTTTAGTATTCAGAAGTTCTCTCTTGACAATTCACAGTCCATCACACACCAGGCACCACATCTAATCTTCTAGTTTATAAATGTATTAATCATGCAACAGTGAGTAGCTATTGCTTAAGGATCATTCATGCCACATTTTTAAGGTATACTTTAAAAATACAAGGATCAAACTAAAATAAGAAAGAACAGCGGGTGCATCCATTTCTCAATTTTTTATCTGTTTTCCCTAC
>NW_009953496.1:2426533-2447234 GCF_000747805.2 Chaetura pelagica | reverse complement strand
AGAACTTCCTGCTGTGGCAGCCTCAGAAAGTTTCTACTTCATTCTGGAAACAAAATGATCTAAGACATAATTGAGTCTCCCTCCCACGATGCAGAACTCTCTCCTTAAAGAAAGCCTGTTTTCGGGCTTAGTTCCTTAAACCCATCCATATCTAGCAATAACTTAAGCATGTTAATAAGCTTAAGCACCCAAGTAGTCTCCCAGATGCAAGTGATTTGATACCTAAAATGTGAGACTGTGGGACTGCTAGGTGTTTAAAACTGCATACATACTTAAGTGCTTCAGTGGACTGAGGCCAAGCAGCTTATCTCCTGCAGAGCTTGAAGGGCCTCTGTTCTGCTTGGAAAGCTGCCTTTTACACATTTACTTGCAGAAGTTTATCAGTCATATTATTCAATTATGAAATATTTGAAGCACTTGAAAAAATCTCACTACATAATATTATAGTACCTGGAGACATCAAACTATTCCAGTCTATCATAGTAAGACTTCTCTCGGAAATTACGTGATTAATATTAAAAAATCTCTGCAAAGCCTTTGCCATAATAATTTTGCAGAAATGAGCCTACATTACTCAGACTAATGCATTTCTCCCCTCAGACCCCACAAATTTTCACACAAATACAGTGCTTTTTACATAATGCCTCTAGGCAGCAGTGCAGTATTTCTGCCCCTATTTAGTGCTATTTCTTTAAATTATCTTGAATTTAAATAAAACCGAAACACAACACACTAAATATTCTTTTCATTGCGGCAACAATGTAGCATTATCAATCTTGCCTCTTGACAGTAGATACATGCAAGTTTAGTTAGCCTCTTGAGTAATGGATATAAAATGTCATGAGTAAAATTTCATTAAGTGCCAAAAACCCTTTAATATCTTGGCAACCAAAGTCAGTTCAGAGTAACTCAGGAAAAACTGCTTGTCATTACTTGATGACCTATGGTCTGAATTGAACTATAAATAGGAAGAGAATCAGATTGTTAAACACTTTGGCTTTAAAAGAGTATGACCATATGAAACAGATTGATCTTACAGAAATATATTAAGCCAAATTCTTCTAATTTCACCATATATTTTAAACCCTTATAAAACATAGACCAGACTCTAGGAAAGTACATATTAACATATCTTCTGCGGGTTTCAGTAAAGTTCTTCAGAGTTATTTCAGCTGAAAATCAGGCCTTAAAATCCTTTTCTTTTGAACAAGATTTCCAATAAATTTTACTTAATTCAGCTGTAGTCCTCTATATACATAAAAGCATGTCATCACCATCTACCTTTAGTCTTTTTTTGATGAGAACTCACATTTGGAGTAAAATTTATAAAAGTAGTTTCAGTAAGTTATATCCCTCCCATTTGGTATTGAAACTATAGGGCTGAAACATTTGGAACCTACAAAACTATTTCTTGAAAATATACCCTTCTGTAGCAGTCTTGTTAAGCTTAACAGCTTTTTGCCAAGGCAGAGTAATCACACACTTTGTGTAAGTAGCAATCTTTATCTAGGGAGATATTACCAAAACAATAGCAATGAATGCTAAAAATCCTATGATATGGGTACATTGCAATGCATGCGAGATATCATAGTGAAGTGTTATATAGAAGTCAAATATTCCAGCTATATAGAAATAAGAGTGTGACCCTACTGGAAAGCACTTTGTATAGGTGGCTTTTTTAAAGGAATTGTGTTGAAATTCAGACTAAATGAACTACACTTGAGTCCAGAACTACCTAGCAGCTTTATATGCAGAGCTGTTGCTGCTTCAGAGAAAGAGGCAGAGTACCAGAGCTGAACAATGCATAAGTAATAAAGGATACAAGATAAAAATTGCAGTCATACAACCAGATGGGATGACAAAAGCCAAAAATGCAAGGAAGTGTAGAACTTCCCAATTTCAGATGTTTCATAAGAAATTAATAACTAATACATGTGCTGTGTGTTTTTGTTTTTTTGTTGTTGTTGTTTTGGTGTTGTGTTTTGATGGGGTTTTTTTATGTAGAACATTAACTAAGCATTAAATTGAATGGAGCTGTGCCAATTTATACTATTTAGCCATCCAATATCAAGACAGAAATAACAGGAGAACACCAGATAAGACACTTCTTCCTTTAAGACTTACCAGTTCCAGTGGCTGAGGCCAGGACCAATCAAATAAAGATCTGTTATTGAGCCTGAGCTTATTTCTGAAGTATCATCAAGCCGATGATGGCTTATGGAACAAGCAGTGTAGCCAATCTTGAACACATCCATGTTTAAGAAAGATTAATCTGGAAGTCTTCCCATCTGCCTCTCTAATTCACACTTAGTCAGAACATACAGACTTCTCTCTATGACATATTCGTGGGTGAGCTTAGAGCAAGTTGCTAAAGAAATAGTAGTTAAAACGTGGTCTGCATGTTAGATATTGTATATAAAACTATAACTGGGAACATGTTGATTCATCTGCATAGAATGTCATCTACCAATTGTTTAACTTAGGACAGCTAGAAATTCATTTGCTTTAGAGACAAATATATAGAAAGACATTTTCTTCTTGGCTTTATCTTTTTCATCTTGTTTTCCCTTTGTTACACTTCAATTCTGAAGCCTTTTAATCTTTTTCTTCACAACAGAGATTCCTCTCCTTTTCAAAAGCAAGCAAGCTCCTTCCCAGTGGAATTTTACTATATTTCAGAGGGCCTAATGGCAATGATACAGTGCTTGAGCCATTCATACAACATTACTCAGTCAGCCAGCCAGAATTCCAAGATCTAAAGCATCATTCGTTTCCTAGCGCTAGGCATTTTCCCAGACACATTTTAAGAAGACTGACTGTACTGTTTTGAATCTTTTCCAATGTTCAAGCCCTTTAAGCATTAAAAGCTAATGAAATATCAGGAACAATTTGATTCCTAGGAGCCTGTTTCCTAGGTTGGGTTGGTTTTTGTGTGTGTGTGGTGGTGTGGAGCCAGATTTTTAATGTCTAGTTGGCTTCTTGTTTTTTTTCATTCACCATCTGTGTCCTGAAAAACTGAACTTGCATGTTTTATACAAGGAAATAGTACACAAATCTGTTTCAGTAGCTTAATAATACCTGGATTCAAGTGCTTCTTAATCATGCAAATGGCAAGTCACAAAAGCAAAACCCTGTAACAGACCAATGAAAAAACAAAAAAACACCCTAAGCTCTTCCATTATCATATCAACAGCAAAAATATAGCTTGGTCAGCATTTGCTATTGCCATTCCCACATTATTCAAAAATCCCTGTACAAGGGCAATGACAGACCACTTAAGAGAGGGAAGCAAAGCTAGGACCATAAAAAAATACTGTAACGTGGTAGGAAGCCACTCCAGCTTCAAGTATAAGTTCAATGCATTTTCTGAGGTATCTCTATATTTAATATAGATATATTGCATCCTGAATTGATTCATTACTGCAGATTTGGGGCAAGATAAACAAATTATGTTGGGTTTTTTCCATGAGAAGTTTTTTTTTTTTTTTTTTTTTTTTTTTTTTTTTTTTTTTTTTTTTTTTTTTTTTTTTTTTTTTTTTTTTTTTTTTTTTTTTTTTTTTTACAGACTACAAGACATTAACACAACAGAGGATACAGACTTATGATCGGACAGTATGATTTTACAGCACACTATGTTTTCAGGTTCTGGCACTTCAAAGGGATTGATTTTTTTCCAAGTCTCCTGTTTAGCTGCAGGGCAAGCAGATATACTTTTCTAGCAAAAGGGTTAATAGATTCAACCTTTTGAAAAATGTACTTCTTTACATGCATATAATATGATGGATAGTTAACTGCATGCACACTGGTAAACAGAGGTGAAAAACAAATTAATTGGAATGTATAGAGTTTATTGTTTGTTCTCTCTTTGATAGATGGATCTCATTATTTTCCTTGGGCAGACAAAGCCATAACAGTTTCCAGAGAAAGGAGAAGTGGCAGCTCCAGGAAACTGCTTACAGATGGACACCCAGCAGGCTAAAAATATTACTTCTGTCCACCTCATCAATAAACTGGCTCCATGCAGAATGGCAATTATTCTTTTCCTGCTCGTGTGGCCCTTTTTGAGGCCTAGGGACTGTTATTTATAACAGGGTATGGAGTGCAAAATATATACAGTAACTCAAACTCATTTACTATGGTAAATCCATACTAGGTAGTAATGATGCCTTTTATGCCATTATTTAAAAAGGCAGTGTGCACTTGTCAATGTCCAAAAGGATTAAGGTGATCCTGTGTTTTGATACTAGCCTATTAATGATTAATGATATGCAGTTACTATTTGCCTATTTTAGACGTAGCACATTCTGAGCAGAAAGAAAAAGGGGAAAACCAGCTCTGCACTCTGCACGTTGTCTTTACTAGATTAAAATGTCACAAGCAGTGGGATCTTTCTCATCTTTCTTTCACCCCAAAACACACAGGGACAAATCCTAGCTGTAATGGTACAATACCTGGAGAAGGCAAGTTCTACAAAAAGGGACTATAAATGTGCTTTGTCAGGGTGCCAGCAGCACTGTCACCCAGCCCTGACTGCAGGGTGGAACTAGCCTCACACAATGCAACAAGCTGAGGGACCCTGAGAACAAAAGCTGTCTGAAAAAGTGACCATGAATGTTTTTTCTATGAATTGCTAACATGCACAAATGGCTTATTAGACTTTAACAGTCTTGCCTTTTCACCCCATTACACGTTCTGAATGCACAGCAAGCTGAACTTACTCTGTATGAAGTACTATCAGTGATCTTTGTAAGAATCCATATTCATCTGCTGCCCACACAGTTGGACTTCAAATGAGAAGCTACGTAAGTTTTTCAATCATTATATGTAAATTTCTGCATGGCACCTAAATGTGTAAACTGAGAAATACTAAAGCCACATTTACTTTAATATAAAATACACAAAGGGAAATAACTGAGTTTCAGAAATGTTGCAAGGGCTGCATGTGCCTACAGATAGGTGACTTCTGACCATCTCGTAGGTTGGATGGATACTTGACCTTATTAATCCTAAAAGTTATTTTACTTTTTCAGCAAGCAAGCTATGTGGTAAGAAATGTTAATTTGATTCATAAAAATAATCATTAGGCCATGAGGTCCAAGGTGAACTGCCCTTCTGAAATGAAATTAATTAGAAAAAAAAGGAAATTATTCCAATATAGAGTTTAAGGCAGAGTTTAAGTCTACATTCAGAAACGACTGAAGCCAGAGGAAATACTGCCATTAACTAAAGTACAGTCAAGTATCATGTGACTGTTTCAGAGAGAATTCCCCTATAGGCACAGAGGTCCAGCTGTGTTGCTAGTATTGTTATTATTGGCATCTATCCCTTAAAAAGATTCTTTCAACAGAGCAGTTTATAGAAATTTCCAAAGGGAATGAAAAATACTCTATTTCAGCTTTTAAAAATCACTGAAATTACCTGTTCCTATTCCTGGTCACAGCAGCCCTGGCACTTCACATAGTATGCAGCATGCATTGCACCCAGTCAGGGGTCCTATACCTTCTATAATTACTTAAATTGTTTATTTGTGTTAACACTCAAGAAGTCCACCTCAGCAACTGGTCCACATATACATGCAGACCTCTTATCACATCTATTGAAGTGCAAAATTAACTTAAAACAGATAACTAAAAAATGTTTGGTTATTCATTATCACATGTTGATTAAGAATTATACATTATCCCAGTTTCCTAAGAATTGGTAAATTCAAAACTACTTACACAGTACTATGTAATTATAAAATACATATGAACCAAGAATCACTCTGCACCAAAACATCTTCAAGTGTGCATGTTTCCCAGTTATTTGCTTGTTTCGGACTCAGAGCTCTGCAGACCCTGGAAAGTAACGCTGCTGCTTCACTAAAATTTTCTTGTTGGTCTTACTTGATTCCAAAGTTATGCTTAATTTCCAGGATGACAGTAAATCTACAGTGAATTTAGATGTCTAATTTGAATTGAAGAATCCTAAGAAAACAATTTCTAGTAAGTAATTAAATCTGCAAATTTTAGAGGTTTTTTTGGTGGGTTTGGTGTGGTGGTTTTTGATTTTTTGTGGGGGGTTTTAAGGACACACAGATTGCCTAGTAGCTATAATTTTCCTTCAGTATTGGCTATGCTACCATCAAACAAATAAGCAAAATACGGACAAGATCGTTAAAATCTAAAGTTATTGGAAAACTTACTAGCCTTGTATAAGATTGGCTCAAACCAGGACAAAAATACATTAAATAAATGAGTCTATCTTGTAGCACTACTGCTAAATCACTAGCCCCAACTTGTAGTAATTCACATTACCATGGTTTAGCATTGAATTATTTAACCAAAATAGTGTTTCATCAAGGTTTCACAGTATTGCTCTAGCAGAAAAGGGCAAGTGAATTCTTAAGGGTTTGTACTCTCCACAGATGAAACGTAACACTGCTTTAAACTGAATATTCTAGTGTCCATGCATTTATGCTCTGGTAGATTTTATGACACTACTTGTCTTGCAAATAAAACCAGGTTGCTGGTCTTGATTCTTACTGTTCTCTACATATGGCTATCCCCTTCATCAGAAAATCATGATTATTCTCTTTATGACCTACTGCAGATGAATTATTTTTGCTCCTGATCTTCAATGTGTAAGTATATGTCTTAATTTAATTTTACTCATTCTCACAGCAACTTCTATCATTCATTCCATCCTAAAAAACCACAAAATTATTTACTGACGAGCAGAGACATTTCCCAGCAAGTTTCAAGGCAAGGTGGGATGGGGCTTTGAGCAAATGAATCTAGCGGAAGGTGTCCCTGCCCATGCAGCAGGGTTGGAAGTAGGTGATCTTTAAGGTTCCTTACAACTCAAAACATTCTATGATTCTGTGACAAAAATTTGTGTTTTTTGACTGTGCCATAAAGGTCCCTTAGAATTTTCTATTCACTTTTAGAATTATGCAGTAATGAAAATCCACTAACCTTCCACTGATTTCCACACTGCAAAAGAAACATTTCTAACATATCAAGGCAGGGACGAGAGGAGAAGTTATCTTTCAGCATTTCTAAATAAGATAGATAATGCATGAGTGGCCAAAATGTGCATTAAAGAAAATGTTATTTTATTACACGTATGAAGTGAGTCTTCTATTTATCTGTTAGGAAGTACATTATTAACTTTACTTATAGGTCTTGACTCAAAACCAACAACAATAAAAAAAACAAACCACAAAACAGGCAACAACTCCAAAGCAAATATAATGAGTTGGCATACCTTAACAGATTAGTCCTTCTATTTGAACTATTAATTCTTCACTAGATGGTCAATCATTTAGTAAGGTAAATAAGAAAAAGCATTTTAGCAAATCTGTTGTCTAACAAGCAATGGGCAAAGTGGAAAAAATCCCAAACCCAAGTATTCAAATTACTTTTTCTACTCTCATGTTCCCTTCATGTCTCTCAGCAGCTCTTCCAACATGACACAGCAAAATGAGTAGGTGTAAGTGATTGTTGAAAGACTTTAGTCTCTTTCCTTAGAAGCAGATGTTTTCTCAGAAAAGCATGTTAATTTTTTATTTTTTTTTTAAATTATGTTTTTAAAAAGTGTTGCCTTACTATAGAACTTCAGCTTTGGCAGAACATTTTTTGGTAGAGAAGGAACAGTCAGAATTTGTAGTTTAAGCTTTTGTATTAAAAATTTATTTGGCAATAAAAGCTAAAAGCCGCTTCCAAAATGTAAATTTTGAATGATTGTGTAGTTATTGAAATCCATTGAAGTCATCCTGTTGCCTTGAATGAGATTTGGCTAAGACTCCAAGCTCTGCAAAAGAGTTTCAAGAAAGCCATCAATTACTTGTACAAGCAAAAGGATTACTTGTACAAGTAAAATATCTGAGGAAGTAGCAACAATATTACTCCATGCTCTTTGTCTGTATCTAGATATCTATAGAAATGAGAGCACTCGCTGGCTGGAATTTGTCACCTATTACAGTTGAGATGAGATGGTCAGAGGAAGCGTAGGCACACACTGTATTTTCACAAAAAACATGTTAATTTATATACTAACATATTTGGAAGGCAAAAAGGAGAAGGATTTAGCTGTAGTAACGCTGATCTTGGTCATTTTGAGAACTGCATTATATAAATTCTGATTTTTTTAAAAGGGAGTTAAATGTAGTTTAAAAAGAATAAGCTGAAACACTATAATCACTACCACCATGAAAGAACCACTTAGCCTTGTTTTTAAGCCTCTGAGTGAGACAAAGGTTACTCGGTTATCATCCCCATTTTCTGTCAGGAAAGAATTAAGCTCTTGTTCTTGAGGTTTGCACTGATTGTTCAGACAAGGGCAAACATGTATGACAAGAAAAAAAGTGGAAATAGATTCATTTTGTAAGTATTCAAACAGACAAAAACCAAAGAAAGAATTTTGTTTCCAGTATTATTTAATCTTTCTGACAAGATTGCAATAAACCATTAGCACTGTGGTATATTTCCCATGAGTCCATATTTCACAGCTACCAGCCACCATCACAAACCAACTCTTTCCACTGAACAAAGTCCAGAGGCCAGTACCTTGCCAATCAATATCTGTGGCCATAGAAATCTGCCTCTAAGCTTTAAAAAGAGTATTTGAATTTTGTATGGCATGTTTATTAGGATATAGCCTCAGTTTCTGAAGGCTGTTGAGGTTTCTTACAACTCAAAAGAGAAACTTTGAAATGGAAGCACATGAAGCACTACAAAACAAATCTATGTCAAAAGTAGAAAACCTTCTCATGGGAAGTCAAAAAGCTTTAACAGACACACTTTATTTTCTATATAAGAAAGTGAGAGAAACCCCAAACAAACCAGCAAAAAAGCCAAAAACTTAAATTACAGGCCATGGTTGAAGAACGTCCTACTATTGGCCTAGATGTACATTGCAGCTAAGGAACTCTAGTCAATAAAGACAAACTTCCAAAGTTTCATAGACGCAAGGAACACGTCACTTCCATAGGGGTCTGTATTGAAAATCTGAATCAGAGCATAATTTTATTCCTTTATCCTTGAACACAGTAAAACAAATGATGGCAGAGATCTGATCTCTTCAGCCCTCCAAATAAGTTCCAGTAAGAGCAACAGCCATTCAGTGAGTGCCAAGGGTCAAGTAGAGTATGGACTGCAAACTGGGATGCCTACTAACTGCACAAAAAGAGTTGCATATATACCAGTGTAACGTTATTAATATAATGTAATATGTAATTTGAAAGGCTTATAAAATGAAGAAACAGTCTCTTTGACTACACATATTAATAATTAATGACCATTTTACCATAAAGCCACTTCCCTGTATAAAACTGAAATAAGTGAATACTGTCACTTTGCTAATTAGTCATAAGAAAAATATGTTAAACATGTCAAGTGTGAATATTTTACAGTGCTAGGCAGACAAAATTAATTACCGTAGATGATATAAATACCTAATTATTTGGTTTAATCTATAAATATGGAAATTACAGCTCATAAAACTGGTAAAACGCCTCTCTCCCTATTTTGCCTAGGCAATATGAAATAAAAATAAAAGTATTTTCAGCAGTTTTACACACACAAGAAAAGCTCTTGGGAGCCTTTTCTGCAGTAAGCACACACAGATCAAGGCACCAATGGTCCCTCTAATCCAAATATTTGCCAGACGCCATTACTCCCCTTTCAAATTTTCCAGCTGTTGATGACTCAGCTCCTGAGCTGTGAACTAATAGCACTATTCACTTTTTCGGAATTAGAAAACTGATACTGTCTGTTCTAAGGAAGTTTAGCGGACAGCAAGCACCAGTAATAATTTAGTAAATGCTAGAACAGAAAACAGTCCTACCTGTTATCTCTTCATCTGTGATGAAGATCTTAATTTTTTTTCACTCAGAATTCAGACTTAGTGTTTGATCTATATGCTTCATACAAAGCATCCTTGTACTAATCACACCTTGGGCTTTTAATGGTGACTTGGCAAGACCTCCAACTGTAAATTTGTATTTCATAGTCTATTTTATTTGTTTTGCAGCAAGTGTCCAGACAGAAGTGTGAAAATTCTTCCAAGAGCATCATGCAGCCAGGCCCAACAATGCATATAAAATATATATTTTAAAAATTGTTAACAATTTAAATATTAGTTACCCTTGAGTAGATGGTACCACTTGACACACCCATAAGCTTTTTAAGGGACACAAACCACTTTCAGTGACAAACCACCTTCAATGGACTATAAGCTACTTTTTCAGAAAGAGGCAGAAAAAACACCAAGACACTCAGAGACAGGCTCAGAGGCAATAGTAATTGACACAAGAGCACAAATACTTGGCTGCATTACTGGTGACTATATTAATGGCATTAAGTTGCCTAGGTATCTCTGAAGTTCCCAATCCTTGGTGTTTATCTGCTTTTGAAAAATTCTAATTCTTATGAGTTACTGACTTCTGCAATTTTATCTTACTTAACGTGCTCTTTTTATTGACTTGCCCTCTTTAGTAAGAGTTTGATATTAGAAACAAAATATGAAAGACACTGAAGTCACACAAGTTGTTAATTTACATAGAACAAAAGAATCTTATCATTCAGATGCCACTGGAGACAAGCTAAAGTAGGATACGATACTCAGGGGGTATAAAAGTAGGAAAGTAATAGTACACTAGTTGCTGTGCACAGCACAGAAAACTTGAGGGGCAAGATGGTCATGAAGATTTTAGAATAATAAGTTGATGATCTCATTGTTCTCACATACTTAGGTAGTCTAACTCCTTTTCTCTTTAGTCCAGACTTTGTCACAGAGGTCCACTAGAGTTAGGGGCTGGTATGAGTGGAATGTACTATATTTCAGTGACAGCACAACTTATGGAAAAAAAAATATTCAAATTGCTTTGATAATCTGATCTTCATTTACCAAAACAGTTCTCAATCAAATTCACAAGTATATTTGCTTCTTCTATGAGTCGCTATAATATGGAAGACTTCTCTGGGATTTCTAGAACTGTGTTTTATATTAAAAGTAGCTCTTCAACTGTGAAAGGTTTAGTGGCTCAAGTTTAAGTGACCACTGTAGAGAATAACAAATTGAAGCTTTTGACTAGATGGTAAGAGGAAAAAAACTACAGGGAAAGAATATTTTAATACGCAATAGGAAGGGAAAACAGAATCATCTACAAGTAGAAACTGAGTGACTTCATCTGCAGTTTCTTAGCTTGATATTTTCAATCTATCCACGAAATGCCATGAGACCAGTGTTCTCCCTTCAATACCATATTCTAAGGCATGAATGAGAAATGCACTTTAATAGTGCATCAAATTAAGTTTATCCAAAAGAGCAAAACTGTTGTTTCTGAACCACAACCTGAATGACAGAATACAAGAAAAAAGAAAACAGAAAAAGCTTTTTTTTTTTCCCTTCAGAAGCCAGTCTTCATAATGCTTTCATTATCAGTTAAAAACCCACTACTTTGAAATAGAGAAGTGGATTTGATGATGCTGAATAATACGAGGTAGTTTTGCTTCTTCATCTTACTAACAGGGAATTCATTTTACTGCTGTTACACTTGTGAAAGGTTTGCTTGTAAAAGAAAAACAAAACAAAACAAAAAACCCAAAGTATAAGCAAGAGGACTTGGAGAATTTTTTAATCTTGCTACTCCAGGTAAAAGGAAAGTTAATCTCTTCTTGACTAGTAGGAACAAGTACATTTTCTTCTAACAGAGAAAATTCTGATAGTCTGGGCAAGGAAGTTGTATTTTCTCTTGTGAATATGCACAGTGTAATTTTATTTGTAGCACACATAAAGAACACCTGGAAATAGGTGTAGTGGTGTAGTATCAATACATAAAAAAGGAAAATTCTGTCATGAAAAATACTAGATGGCTACCAGGGGAATATTTTTTATTCAAGTCTCCTAACCAGCAGGGAAATGCTTCAGTATCTGAGAAAGTCTGATTGAGAAATGGTTTATTTTCACACCCAAATACAAACTATAATTTTACCTAACCTTTGTCAATTCAGTGCATTTCATCTGTCCAGATATAGATTTAAACACCTCAGGTATCTGAACTGATTGTCCAAACTCCACTTGTCAATTAGAAGGAAATATGCATTTCCATGAAGTCAGCAGATCCACATGAAAGGCAGGTAGTTACATTGTCAGATGGAGCAAACTGCTTCTTCTAAGTAGTTGTTTTTCTTCACCAAGTATAAAGTGGGTCTAGACAACTAGCTGAATTAAATGAGATGAGTTGTTTTCTTTTAAGGCAGCATTCAGACCCAGAAATACAGCAGAATTATGCTGATGGCAAGCTATGCCACTTCAAGAACTGTAAAGGGATGGGAGCCTGTAAAGGGGTGGAAAAGCAGCAGTGACTTGGTGCAGTCAAACCCAGTAATCTGTAAGTCCATCTACAGAGATAATAAATATATAAATACAAAAATAAGTTATACA
Source organism: Chaetura pelagica (assembly GCF_000747805.2). NCBI lineage: Eukaryota > Metazoa > Chordata > Aves > Apodiformes > Apodidae > Chaetura > Chaetura pelagica. Next base: position 2,434,805 of record NW_009953496.1, on the reverse strand, counting down.
TGAAGAGGTAGGTGTTACAACAGCTATTTTTCCCTGCTCCCATCATTTGGCATTCCAGATGAGAAAATGCTCAGAAGAACAGGCAAACCCTATGGATTAGCTATCAATTCTAATGAGCTTGTCACAGAGAATTGAGTTTCAGATCATAGACTCCATTTCACAACTTACTATAGGCTAACTGCAGGCAATGCAGGCAGGAAGGTGCTCCTGCCAACCAGAAGAACCTCCCTTCTCTCCAAATCATAGACTGAATCTTGCTTTTAACTCTCAAACACATCTTTTCTCCTGCCTGTTATTCTCCACCTGCCTTTCCAGGTGGTTGCTTCATTATCCAGAACAAAGAGAAAGTGTCTCAGCCATTTCAAGTACCTATTGCTGGTCCTGAAGGGCATATGGTTGGCAAAGGCATCAGCTTCAAATAAAATTCTAAGCTGAAATGGTGGCACCTGGACCACTCAGATTCTTTTGGCTCATCATATTCAGGAAACTAAAGTGAGCTTCAGAACACTACTTCGTTGCTTTCAAATTGCCAAGAAAACAAGAAGTCTTCATATGTGGTACTAATAAATGGTTAGGGAAGAGAAAAGGTAAAGGGGGACACACAAACACCCAAGGAGTTTCTCATTAATCAAAACAAATTAAGACCTAAATTGTCTGTATGAAAACCAAAGTATTACTGTGTTTTCCATTTCAGCAACCATTTAAAAACCCAGTTCAGCTATTAGCCACCAAATATATGTAAAAAGGTTTCATCTTTCAGCAAACCTAAGCAGTTGGTTAAATTATTCCTGTTTCCGTGACAACCTACCAGCATTCATGACCCAACAAAAATCCCAACTGAGCTGCTGATCACGCAGTTAATAATTTAAATGCTTCTTCCTTTTGTGGATTGGAGTATGTCATTAATGATAGAGCCACCAGCAAATAGCTCTTCATCTATTTTGTACATGGGACAAGTGTGAGGCAACACTTCATTCATTAAATTAGCCAAATCTCTTCAGATCTTTTTGCCTGGAACCAAAGTAAAAACGCACAACAAATTCTGCTCTCATTGAGCCTATACCTTCAACACATATAGAGTTAACATTAATTGCTCTATCTTTTTAAAGTACTGTTTTAGTTCAAGCTAGGATGTGAAAACGCTTAGTATAGAAATATAAGGTAATTGCTACTGTTACTGGGTCTTTTTCAACAAAAGAAATGTCACTTCACTGGCAAATTACTAGAAGCAGCATAATGCTTCAGTGGTTTTGGTTTTTTTTGAGTGTAATCTCTCCATTGAGCACTTCAGACAAAACAGGTAATGGTAGACAGTGCTTTTAAACCAAGCTTTGAGCAACAAAGGCACTACACATCATGCTCTATGAGGAATCTTTTCCAACTTCTTCCTTGTACTTCTGAGACACACCAGATTCTGCCCTGCTCCTTTCTAACTCTAAGTAAAGAGGAGATTTGCCACAGTGATGTTTATTCCTGCACACTCAAACTTGAATACCAATGCAGCTGTGTGTGGGAATCACCTAGGCAATAGCTAAGATAATGATGTCTTTGGCTCATGACATTTTTTTTTACCCAATAGGACCAAATGTGTTTTGCCACAATGTAAGCAGCAATCTCCTGGGCGCTCTTTGAGTTCTGTAGCTTCTTCATAACAGAGTCCTTCATTAGCACTTTTTAAGCATCCCTTCTCATTTTCATTGCTTCACTGAAAGAAAATGATACTTCAGCCTTACTTTATTTCCAACATTACTACAAGTGGATATTCACTCTGTCACCCCTCCCCTCTTCAAGATGAGTATCTTCTGTAAGGAAAAAAGATATCCTCCAAAATCCTGGTTTCTACAAATGCTTTCATAATTTTAAGAAAATTAAACCTGAAATTTCAAAGTAGGTATATTCTGGCACTATCAGGAAATTAAAATAGTCCAGCAGTACAAAGATCAGAAAATGAAATTCTCTATGAATGGCTCAGTGCTATTTTACTACTCAGGCTGAAGGAAATGTGCAGCAGAAAAAAAAAGGCTAAAAGTGTATGTTTGTGTACATGTGCATTTTAGTAACCATTTTTCCCCCCTCCAGTGGAACCACAGCATATTCAGAAACAGTAATTGCCTTTACAAGTTTTTCTTTCATGTTTGCTAGAACAAATGGGTTCTTTGCAGATATTTGTGCCTTTATTCCCTTTGCTTTTGCCATATTTAAATATTTATTCTGATTTTTGGAATGCACATTTTGGCAACTTTACACATAGCAATCAGAAAAGGTGTTGCAACTATGACCCTTAAAATTACTGGGTAAAAAAATAAATCACATGCATATTTGGGACAGACTACTTAAAAAACCAAACAAACAAACAAACAAAAACAACAAACCTGGAAGAACAACCTTTTTCAGAGCAGTATTTCTGGGCAGTGACTTGGGAGTCTAAAAGCAGGCATCTCATGTTCCAAGCACCCTGTGTGTTTTCCAGGTGCTACTCCAGAAGTGTATCCCATTAATCACATATCCTACCTGCCTAGTGTCTGCTAATGTCTTCAATATCACAATGCATATTCTTCTGATGACCTTATTTAGGCACCTGCATTGCTCCCTTTCAGTCTAGTTTGCCTGTATAAAAAAAAAAGACAGGCACCACAGTCTGCTGTTCTATAAAGATAAGGAGATATTTCAAGAGTCACTGATCAGTCTAAGATATGTGAAGAGGCGGCCAAAATTGGTTTCAGTAATTTAGTACATTACGAAAGCAGGAGATTTATTCAGGAAGGCATAATACTGTGCAAGTGATGAATGGGAATCAACCTGCATCACTGAACCAGAATACACAGCCCAAGTAGAAATGAAGTGTCAAACCACCTCTGGTGGTGTGGGACCATTAGGAGAGCAGCTATTGAGAAAAACCATGATACGGAGAAATACTACAAAAATTAAGTCGAAAAAATTGTAAGAAATTAGGTCTGGTTACGGTCTATCAAAAACTGACTTTTAGCCTAAGGAAATATACTTTATCTCCTACACAGGTAGCTCAGGCTGAGCATTAGAAGAAAACCACGCAAGTGCAGATAAAATATTTTAAAGACATATGAAAAGACAGAATAACTGCAGGAACAGCTTTAAGTTTTCTGTATTGATGGTGAACTATGAGATGCATCTTATTGAATCAGGATGGTAGCATAAAAAACTGGGTTTTAACATTCAATTTAGTAATAAAATCAGAACAATTAAAGCAGGAATAACACTATATAATAAAAAATAGGACAAATGACCAACTCTTGGAAGGATTTTTTTTGTTTCTTTGCTTATAATGTATGCTAAAGCTTGCTCAATATTAAAGTAAAAAAATAAATAAGCAAAACCCTAAGGCTTTCAAAAGAAAGTTAATTCAGAAATACATAAAACAAGTTTTAACATACTTATTTTTAAAAGCACACATGGATGTGTTTGACTGCTTTTACAGATCTGTTTCCAAGTTTACTTGCGGTATGCCTGATCCAACATACTCTGAAGCCCCTGGAAATTGCATAAGACACTTGCAATCTATGAAAAGGTGCCATGAGAAGTCTCAAGTCTGTAACAAAATCTATATATTTACATTCCATGTAAAGATAAACACGAACACAGAATATCTGATTCTTGTTAGATTTTTGAATATGCCAATCAGTAGCAGTAGTACTGTTCCTGGGTACTTATAATTTTTCATGTCCAACCTGAAAAAAATATGAAGTTTATATATGCAATAGGAGAAAGGAACACAAAAAGAGTCCAAGAAAGTCTAAGAAACACTGAATTACCATAATTTTCAACTATCTGACCATTATTACCAAAGTAGCTATGCATGCGCATCAGTTACATACAGAAATATTTTCTCCACAAGATCTCAATTTCATTTATTTTCTTTCTTAAGCAATAACAGTTATTGAAGATCACCATTTTATTTCTCTCTTACGTTGTCCTGATTGGATGCTGGCTTCCTTCTGGCTTCTCTTTCAGATCTTACTAGAGCACTGTGGTCTTGCTACTACCACAAGAACCCAGCTGCCATGTCCTCCAGACTGGGTCATCTTGAAAGCACTATAGGAACTAAATGCACACTTCTGTATCCAGCCTTAACCTACTTAGTGAGGCTCTGCTTCACACAGTCTGCTCACAACACAGTAAAAACATCAACAAAAAACAAGGCTGAAGTTACCCTACTGCTAGTACAACTACTCTTCTTTGGCAATTTACATGTTTCAGGGCCTCATCCCTACTCTTACATCCAACTATTTAGGAGATGTGTTTCAACTCCTACCTTAAGCCAATTTTTAATGCCTGCAGAAATGGTTGCATTGGCTGCCCCTATTTTCCCCAGGAAGTCAGATACATTATTCAGAGATTAACCTGCTCTATAGCCTATTGTCAAATGTTTCCCTAAAAAGATCATAAGCTACTATCATACACAATATCTGCTGTTTCCTTCCTTATTTCCAGCTTTCTAACAGGCTCATTTTCAAAGCCTAGTATCCAGAAATAGGCCTGCTATGTGAATCTTGCCTTTTTGCCCCTATACAAGTTTGTGGAGTAGCAACTATTTCACAACTGAAGGCTAAGGGAGCAAGCAAAGAGATCAAGTGGCTTGTTTTAGCTCTTGATCATCACTGCTGCCTCATGCTTGTACAGATACGACTCAATGACAAGAAAAGTGCTACTGTACACAGTCCTAGAAAACACCCAGTCCCTATTTACACCAAACCTACTGACCTGCCAGATTACTGAAGTGACTCATTTGCATAAGGACAGTCACATACACATTGGAAGGACTAGTGCCTGTGAAGAGGAGTGACCAAGACTGACCAAAGGACAGATACGTGATAGTTTGTATGTATGTTGAGAGTACAGACATTTTTGTATACTCTCAAAGAAAAAAAAAAAAAGGGGAGAAACAAGACTTCAGGTGTGTCTACTTCTCACCTCTGTTCCTTTTAAACCAGATAATAAACATTTGACTTGCCCTTTTATTTGTTGAGTGAGTTTTTGTTTGGTTAGCAGGTTGGTTGTTTTCAGGTTGGGTTCCCCCCCTTTTTTGGGCAGGGGGGAGGGAACATGGAGAAGGACAGGGGTTTGCTGCTTCTTTTCTACTGTTATGTTCTAACTCACTGGCACCACTTTCTTCAGTTCATGCTTACCTGCTTTCACAAAACTTTTGCTTGTTTCAATAGTAACCCTGGGACACAAACTGCTTCCCCAGGATGGTGTGAAAAAACCTTGCTGGACTTCAGGCAATATTGTAACTTCATGTTTGGCACAGCATCCAGGGACAAAAGATCATTCTTTGATCATTTGAGTTTGCCCCTAAACACTGCTAGAAAATAGAGCAAAGGATATGTACCTCAAAAAACATACTACCTAGATGAAGGTATATTTTAAAGGGGCTCACAAAGGATGTGCTGCAAAATAAATGAATAAGCATAGTTTTAACACTAACAGCTTTAAAATTCATTGCATTCAGTTAGTTATTATCATAAAATCCTCTTGGTTGCAAAAGACCTTTAATATTATCAACACCAACTGTTAACCCAGTACTGCTGAGTCCTACTAAACCACGTCCCTAAGCACCACATCTACTAATCTTTTAAATATCTCCAGGGATGGTGACTCAACCACTTCCTTGGGCAGCCTGTTCCAGTTCCTTACACCTTTCAATTGAGTTTTTTCCTAGTATCCAACCTAAATGTCCCCTGGCACAACTTGACATCATTTGCTCTCATCCTACCCTTTGTTACTTGGGAGAAGAGACCAACCCTTACTTCTCTTCAGCCTCCTTTCAGGTAGTCATAGAGAGTGAGAAGGTCTCCCTCAGCCTCCTTTTTTCCACCCTAAACAACATCAGTACCCTCAGATGCTCTTCATAGGGCTTGTGCTCTACACCCTTCATGAGCTTCACTGTCTTTCTTTGGACAGGCTCCAGCACTTTGATATCTTTCTTGTAGTGAAGGACCCAGAACTGAACATGGTACTCAAGGTGTGGCCTCACCAGTACTGAGTACAGGGGTATGATCCCTTCCCAACTCCTCCTGGCCATACTACTTCTGATACAAGCCAGGATGCTGTTGGCCTTGTTGCCCACCTGGGCACATTGCTGGCTCACATGCAGCCAGCTGTCAACCACTTCAAAACCTATTTAAAATGAAATCTTATTGTACCTGCAAAAATTAAATGCCATTTGAAGTCTGAACAGTGTTGATGGAATACAGTAGAAAATTCTAGGGTATCTAAATCTATTTTGAACTAAAAATACTAGCAACATGTTTGAAATGTGTGGTAAATTGCTACATTAATCAAGGCAATCAAGCCTTGTGTAAGAATGCCTTTTGAAAAATAAGTTAATAACTCAGTTTTATTTTCTGTCTAAATTTTGAGTACATAATTGTTTGAAGACAGCATCAGAGCTATTTTTAAGGAGATGAATTAAATCTATTACCTTTACATTTTAGGGAATAATATTATATAGGATTAAATAATATGCATAAGAAAAACAGCTGAAGTCAAGGACCATGGATATGAGATGAATGAGACATTATTATTAATAACGGTGCTGTCACACTTAATGACTTTACTGCTTCCTAGAGGCATAGCCATTTAGGACAGAATTACTAGGTAACAGTCTCTGCAACCCAGTGGTATTTTCATTTGCCACTCAGCTGTTGGAGGAAAACTCAAGTCTTTTAATGAACTATGAAATCAACCAGTAAAACACTTTAGCTTATGAGACAGGCTGACTAGCATCAAGGTGATATATCATACATGCAAGATGCAGTTCAGTATACTATGGTATACCAAACTCAGCCTGCAAAACTACAGTATCAGCCAGCAGATTCTTACCAATAAAAGCTTTGCAAGGCAAATCAGGGTGTCTGAGGACAGCTTTAAAATGTTTTATTGCTCTTAACTTCAGAGAAGGCACAGTGTGGGGTGGAGAGAGGAAAGGGCTTTTGCATTACTCTTCCTAAGTGACGCCACACAAAATTCAATTCCCAACATAAATCAGACCCTTCTTCTAACTACCAGCCTTTTCTGGCCGAGACATACAGGGAAGTCCAGCTGGGCTCTTTCTGGCAACAGCATTTGTCTTCCTGGGCCAACTGCAACGACACATAGGTTGAGAGAGCGACCTACACCCCAAGTCCTGGACTTTAACCCAGTAAGTATCCTGATTTAGTGTTTATGCCTGAATAAGTGCACAGGTGAGCATATTTCTCACATCTGTGGCACAGCATACAGGAGATTATTGCTGTACAGGCCACTTGACAAATGAGACAGGAGAACAGACTGTCTTCTGGAAATGAAGACTCAATAGCAAGCACTAAGAGGGTAGATTAAAACCTGTTCTAAAAGCTTTTTGCCATGTCTCCACAGGATCTCTTAGGTTTAAGCAGTAACTACTCGAAACACTTCAGACTGAGCTGCCTGCATGCCACACCCCCTTAGGCCAAAATCTCCATTTTGCTAACATTGACAAACAACCTTCAGAACATCTCATGTTCTACCCACACAAAACATGATGATCCAAGCTCATAAATTTTACATATGAGTTCACTAGACCACCAAGTATATTTTCTAAGAACCAGCAGAGAATAATTTTCCAGGTACTGAATTTTGAAGTTATACTTTCCAGATATTGATATTGTTCCTCTTTTTTTTTGTTTCTGTCTATTACTTCAAAACATAAAGAAAAATCCCAAACACATCCTTAATGCTTCTGTCAGGCTTTCCTGCTATATAGTCTTAGATAATTCAATTATAATATACAAGCATAATAGGTTTAAAATACCAAAACTGTTTTTAATAAATACAGTCAGTTCATTGTATATTAATACAACAGGCAATAAAATTACCATATGGCACTCAAGAACAAGCAAGAGCTAATGAACTGATTGGACCACCAATCTTTTTCCTGACACATGAATGCTATCAGGTAACTTCCCTTGTTGCTTTATATTTTCACTTCTTCTATCTTTACTAACTCAAAAGTCATGTAAAAGAAAACAGGCAAGACATATGTTCCAGGGCCAATCATAAGAATGTTAGGAGTCATGACAGACTGTAAGGCAAAGGCAGAGAAGAGATTATTAAAATTAACAGTATAAAATAGATAAAGAATAGATTTTCCTTTTTCAAAGGAAATGTTGCTTGTAAGTTACTTACACATTTAAAAATAACCATGCTAATGAGTAGATAAGCATACCAGAACTTAAATTTGCTAACATCAGTTACTTCAGGAGGGCTCCAGCTTCCT
>NW_009953496.1:2417601-2426130 GCF_000747805.2 Chaetura pelagica | reverse complement strand
CCTGCTGAAACTGTTACACTTTGCACAAGGTGAAGGAAATATTTTGGTGGGAATGCTTGTGTCACTAACCTGAGAGAGGTGGAGGGAAAGAACCAGATTAAAGCCCTTGTATCAAAGGCTGCTGCTGCTATGTAGACTACCCCACTGATAATAACTCAGTCAATTCATGCAATATCATAATGCAAAATTCAATGTAGTATAACTTATTTTCCTTGTTGACCAACAGCTTAACCTATCTCAGCACCTCAGTTTGCAATCTTTAAAAAAGGGAACACAAGGCAGAACAGGACTTAGAACTTAAGAGAAAAATGCAGACAAGCCTTGCATATTTCAGTTACTTGGGTGGGAACTGGACTGGTTGAAGAAGCTCTCTGAGCAGAGGGAGAACATGAAGAAAAACTTCTTCAAATATAAGTCTTTTGCTTTTAAATATACACTACTGAAATAAAACTCAATACAGTACATACCTAAGGAATATGCATAGGTATACATATAACAGATAAGTAATACATTACAGATTCTGAACAGTCAGAGCATTTGTATGCCAGCCTTAAACTTAAATTCTATTGCTTATGTAGCATCTTAAGACAAAGTTATTCTATACTTACAGTTTTTGGGCTGTTTGATTGTTTGTTTTGTGGGTTTTTGTCTTACAGACTCCTTCCTGAAGTTCTTCTACACATTTGAAGAGAGATTGTTTGTTAGAAAAGGTAAGCAGCAGTGCTAGACTGAGTCAAATCTATTATTGTTCTCATTTGGACAAGGAAAAAGGAAATGCATGCAGGAGGAAGAGAATTATGGGAAATGCAAAATATTGGTCATAATTCACACACTGGGAAGATAAATATGAGTAGTCAGAGCAATTGCATTTTGCACTATCCTGTATTTCAATGATTTGGAAAGTGTCTAAGGCTCATGAGTACAAACACCAAGATCCTAGTTAGAAGTCTCACTACTAGAATTGTTAACTATCCATCTCACCCTGGAATCCTTCTTTCTTTCAAAATGTCTTCCAGAGCATGCTACCAAAGAAAGGTCCCCAAAATAGGATGACTTTTTAGGAGTAGGGGAGTTTTTCAAAAGCTAAGCAAACATTTTGAAAGAGAAAATACATCATTATATGTTAGCTATTTCTATGTAGCTATATGGATTCTGTATTTGCTTTGAGTGACAGCTGAGAGCTCCTTGCAAACTACAAAGCAGAAACTATTTGATACCCACTGCAATTCATTACTGAAAAATCTGAAAAATAGATCAATAAATAAAATCTATCTTAAAACTTCAGTTCTCCTGCAAAATAATTATTGTTTCTGTTTAATGGAATAAGATTCTTAGGCCCTTGGTTAAACAATGTTGTATGTGACAGTACAGAAGCTCCTTCAGCAAAGATCTTTTTCCAGCAGTAGAACAAAGGGGTCAAAAAGATGAAGTGCATTTGGACTTTGAAATGTGGCTATCATAGTGGTATCATTATGCCCTAACCTTATTGTATCTCAAGAACCAAGAGTGCTCAATAGACATAAAAAACATTTTTTGTCTAATTTCTAGCAAAGAAAACTCAACAAGGAATGTTATGTAAATGTGCACTGCACTCATCAGTAGCACAACAGAATTAGAACAGCCACACTGGAAAAGTAAGTATGTAAAAGAAAATGGTTACCAGTTTTTAAAATTAATAATAAGCAGCATGCTCTGAAGTTAATATGACCTTGGGTACAGAATGGCAGAATATTTTGCAATAATACTATGGTATTTTTTCCTCAGTATTTTGCAATAAGAAAACTGAATATAATATTTTTGTTTTAGCATGAAAGAGTTGATATTGCCCCAAAACATTTCATCAGCTACAACGATTGCATAGTTGCCTTAGACAATTCACAGCATTGGTATTTGTTATGAATGAGACAAGCATCAGAACAGAGACTGATAAACACCAAGAGAAAATGGAGAACTGACTTCTTAGAAGAAAACAGTGCCTGGAAGCTTGAGGAACAGTAAGAAAAATGCCCAGAACACAGTGAGAGGCAAAAAAACAGAGATGCTTATTGCTGTGTTTTTCTCAGTATTAGATTTGTAATGTTTCACGTTTGTTTGCTTCTAACAGTTCTTGTAATTGGATTCATACAGTGATGCAAGATTTTATGACCCAGAGAACTACAAATTTCGCAGTTTGTTTTGGACAAACAAAAAAGTATCTATGAACACCAACTAATTTATAATAGTGTAAAAAGCAATTGGATACTTAAAAATTTCCTTCAAATTACAATGCTGGATTTATTTAATTGCTATCATGTCTTTCAGACACTTATTTCAAAAAATATATCAAGTAAAAGCAACCAAAAATCTGTTTGATCTAGATCAAACTGTGGGACCAATCCAAACATTTCTGCTGGAGTGACAGCCACATCCATGATGATAGTTCCTTGTTGCTGATTAGAGACATACAATACAGATCATAACAATTTTGTCCTGCCAAATCCCAGCTCTACCTAAATATTCCATACAAACAGGACCATGTCAAGTGACCTAAGATGTCTCAACTTGTAACACCATTACACACAGCACTGGCTTTTGAAGGACCTGGTTCACTTTCTAATACTGAGATGCACACAATCAGCTCAAAAGAAAACAAAAGGCAAGCATTTGTCATGAAAAATACAGGCCGCACATTGCCATCTCCACTGTCAGGAACAGTCCTAGAAAGCCTTAGCAAGTAGGGCTGCAACTGAAAGCTGCCAATAAAAGCTCTTAACTGGGCTCTTAGGAATCCGGAATAATAAAATTGCCTTTAAAATCTAAAGTTAACATGAACACAGCACTATGATTGAGAATCCCCTCCAAAAGCGCTGATCAAACTGAAATATTACAGCTTTGTGCAGCAAATCAAACAGTTTATCTAGTTATTTTATGATGGAAATCCAGTGGCAGCACAAAATAAGGGTTCTTAAGGGGTGAATGGCTCTAATGGCCTCAGTCACACAACACGTAAATTCTTAAAAGCAGAACTAGTCTCTCTTTTTTACTGATTAAAGATGTATCTGCTTTTACTTTATGACTAAGTAACTACACCAGCATTGCAGAAAGCTCACAATAATTGGAATTTATCAGGCGGTGTCAGCCTGGGAATGCACCAGCTCACCTACAGCTGGGAGGTCCTCTACAGAAGCTGAAGGACCTTGGCTGGTTACCAGCTTTGTGCAAACTGATTCTTTCTCTGTTGCATGGGCAAGCTATCTGCAATATTCAACTGTATTGTGTTCCTTTTACCTTTCACCTGTGCAAAGACAAATTCCAGAGTGTACAAGCACTCATACACGGTGGTTTAGGAAAGCTATTGTAGCTCTTGTGCAGAAAAGAGATTTTGCAAAGCAGTGTGCTGAAGGCCTCTGCACTCCATGTAAAGGCAATAATTGCATTGCCTTTCATCCTTACATCCCCTCTAGGAATAGCTCATGGTTAGATAGATTCCAAAACTGGTGACAATTAAGAGACCAATGTGCTCCTGATGCAAGCTGAAGACTCTCAGCTCTCTGCTTGTTTATTATGGCCATCTGTCTCCCGATGCAACATCAAATTACTTGGAGAATTTACAAGGCTATGCTCTGATTTTGTTTAGCAGCAATACACACATTACCCTTTCTCATGTTTGGTGATGGGACAGAAATTGTCTGTTTCAATCGCATTCTAAAAAGGTAAAAATCAACAGCTGAATCAAAAACTTCCCACATATTCAAGATGCATATTAGAAAAGCATGCTGTCCATTCAATCACAAAAAAATATATTTTAAAATAGGCTGAAAAAAATGTAGTTCTGCCTCAGGTGATAGCCAGGGGTTATCCACACACAATTATTCCTTAAGATGCAAAGAGTAAGATGTTTGCTGTTATACACCTTTTAGGATGCTACATTGCTTCTGCTCCATCTAGCACAGGCCTACACTGTGCTATAGTCTACTCTGCAGATACTCTAGTCAAATGGGAACCTTGCTAGATGTGGATCCAAATCATCCTAGTAACTCCTTACAAGACAAAGTTCACTAATTCAGGCTGGCCAGCACATAGCACTGCCTTTACTGCTGCCACTATGAAAAGCCCTGTACTGAACACTGTGTTCAGGTGAGTACCAGCTTATGGGTCTGTATCTTCTGCTCTGCTGGCAAAAGCATAGGTCTAGCCATCACATCTCCACAAGACTACAAGATGAGAATAGCACCTGGCTTCTTCTGGAGCACGCATGGCATTACTGGATCTAAGTACAAGAAAGAACATTGTGAAGAGAAGTGTATGAGAACTATATACATTTCCAGTCACACAGAGCACATTTCTCTCAGAACAAGGAACTTGTTTCCTGAGAATAGAAAGGTTTTTTTTATCAGCTCCTTCACTGATTGTAGAAAATAAAGCAGCCACAACAATATATGGATTTATTTTTCTTCCACAGCTGTCAGAACACTCCAAATAAAAGCCCTCTCATTTTTCTCTTTATTACCAACTTTAGAGCTCTCGCTGGAGCTGCATATCTGTGGGACTTTATTGGAAGCTCAGAATAAAATGGATGCATTTCAAAGCTAACTACAGTCTATTTATAATCAAACTGAATGAACCTTCTCATCTGCAGTGGGCTTGTGAATTCATTTTCAGTCTAAACCTGCAGGGGCTGTCAACTCTTTCCAACAGAGATTCTTAATATTATTCCTCTGTTCCCTCACAATTACTGGGCTCCTTGTAAAAGCAAAACTCAAAGTAACAACAAAAGTTTCAACACCAGATTCCAACTCCTCGTAACCCAATATATTTTACACTGTGGAAGTCTCCACAGTTAGTCACATCTCCAAAGTGGAAGACCCTATTTGGAACAAGGACTTCAAGCAGGGACTCTTTACTGGTTTGAGTATAATGTTGCTTTGCAAAGATGGTATGACTACATGTGTCCGTAGTTACTTTGAGAGCACCAAAGGCAAGAAAGTGACTTTCCACCTAAAATCTTTTTAACAGAACCTGAATAAAACATCTCAATATTTTTAGAGCTCTCAAACTCATTATTCATTTATATTTTAACTTTCCAGCCTGGAATATTTATGTCCTTCTTTTCATTTAGCACTTGAGTAACTACTTGAGTCATTGGAATGAACATGCAGGTATCCACATATGTCTAGGTTTCACTGATTCCACATATTTAAAATCAGTATTCAATTTCCTTGAAAAGAAAGCTGTTATTGAAATAGATCACAAGCAATTTTATATTTTGTCTTTTGGACAAGTTTGATTTCTCCTTCACTTTTATATTCTAGCAAATAAAAGCATTAAAAAAGTAATAAAAACAGTCCTCACCCTCTGCTTTGCAAAAAGTGCAAACTGAAGACCTAAAGAAAAAAATCCCAGTTTCCCACAAAATACTTCAGATATGCACTTTCATTTTATCAGGGTAGAATTTCCTGTCTCTTGCTGTTATAAAAATAATATTATTAAACGAATTCTAGACATAATGTTCTCATTCTGGAGAAACTTTCAGTGTTCTTAAGATAAAAGTAATCTTTTCCAAATAAAGTTAAAGTAAAAACTTTTAGTGGGGCAATACTGATATTTTTCCTTCTTACTCTATGTTAATTTCATTAGTTTCCACAGATCATTCATCTCACTTGGTAGTTTTCTCGCCTTTACAATTCAGAAGGCAGTTTGCAAGGCAAAGCCGGGCCAAGATTCTCAGATATGCTCAGCTCCATTTCAACACCAAATATTTAACATCGTTATCACACTGGGTTTTGATCCCTTTTAAAATTCTGACCTGACAGTGTAAGTGAAATTCTTGGCAACATCAGTTAATTTCTGCAAAAGAGATCACTGCATACCAGCTGCTCTAGGGAACTCTTTTCTCCTAGATATAATTGAACAAAGACTTCTGAGGCAGCAAGCAATTACTAATCTATACTGGGAGAGAGTTGTATGAACATATCTTAAGTACTGATAATTAGAAGCCAAATCCTGTTACTACTGTAATCTCTAAATTTCTATTTACTTCAGCAGGGTAGGGATTTTTTCATAGTACTAGGAACAGTGCATTTTTACTATGGGGATAGTAAAAAAGTTGCACTTCTTCCCTCCCTGTCCACCACCTTACCCCCAACCCCATCTCTGCAAAATATAGTAAAGTAACTTGATGTCAATGAAAAAGGCATTCTGCAAAAACAAACACAATTACAGACACAACTGCAAACTGAGTCATGAAAGACTCCACTTTTCAAGTCAAAACTCAGGCAGCATTATCTGCATACTTTTTGAAAGTTCTGCTGCTGCCTCTTAAAAGGCCTGAACATTATTCTTGATCTATTCAGAGGCTTCTCTCCAAGCAGAAATTATGTTCTTAAACAAAATGCCATAATAGCTTCATAAACTATTTTCAGTGAGGCAGAAATGCTGCCCAGGCTGTGAAGGATCCAAATGAGACACATTAAAAATGCATATGTTTGTCCTTTCAGCTAACAGTTTGTTAGAGGTTGGACATACTAGTTGGCCTTCAAAAGCTGTTCCTGCCATTGTGTTCAGAGGACACTTGCATCCACATCTCAGTTGGGCTTTTTTCATAGGTCTATCCTTAATGCCTCTTAAAGACTGTTTATTCTGCTATTTTCCCCCAATATATATTCCTACTCGATTTATTGGGGTGTATATTGTTGAAACTCCTTGGCTTTTGGAGAGGAAAACAAATGCCAGCACCAATTCTGCTGTTTTGTAGAAAGTCTTTCTTGTTGATTTTCCAGAAGAGTGTAGCTTTATACAATTGTTTTGCTTTAAGCATACTGAATTGCATTTCAAGTTCTATCCAGTCATGGATAGAAGGATAAAAAAAAAACCAACAAACAAACTAGCATGCTGGTACCTCCTAAATAAACATAAAAGAAACGCAGACATAGTAATATTTTGCTAATGAATTACACTGCCATTAGGAAAAGGTTACTGTTTTGGTTTGTGTGCCTTCATACTGTGAATGCTCCAGATTTTTTCATGCATTCCAAACTGGATTTCTACATACTGCAAATTTTAGTGCAGGTTAACTGTTAATGATTCAGACTAATAGCTAGCAATTGCTATGAATGTGCCAGCCTCATGTTAATTAAATGGTGTTTTCCACTTCTTTGAAATCTTGCTTTGTGATATTTCTATAGCTTTTTTTAACAAGACTCATCATCATCACCTCTCTCCTTTGGTTTATGTTAATAACTCCTGTGAGGTGACAAGATCTATGAAGTCCTGCACCGATTCTGATGACTAGATAATCCAGTTTAACATATAACAAAACCCTCAAATCTCATGTTTTCTTTCTTGAGGGAACTAAACTCTGTACAGACTTCCCTGGAGGTGCAGAATCAGATAATAGATAAAAGCTAATTTACAAGAGAACCAAAAATGAAAAATTTAATCTTATGTGAAGATTCAATTTTAAATGCCAAAGTAGCTGCAGTTTTGATGGTGTAGTTGTTAAGCTTATTTAAATAATGGATGTGAAAACATTAACATTATTTACATCTCAGAAACTGAGATGCTTTCAAGTTTTAAAAGTGACTAAACTCTTGATCCTCAGCAGTAAAACATACACAAGAAACCTATCTTACAATATAGGTTTTATTTTAAGATGCGATGAAAATATATAACAGCAAATTAAGCACCTTTATTTTGCATTTTAAGTATTATAAGCAACACTTACGGATTTTTTTATAGTAGTTTGTGGAGACCACTGATGAAAACTGAGTTTTCTCTACTTGTCTATCTTTATCATACTCAGAACACACACCGAGTAAAGCTATTAAAAAATTGAGAGATCAATTCAGAGAAATATTTAAAATTATTTTAAACTTATAATGCAGTCAGGTGCCACACTGCATAAATTGGCACAGAAATAATGGCCACTCCAGGTTTCACCAAACAGGTCAAGAGAAGTTCCCAAAGAGCTTGCCATACACAGTATTTTATTTCATGGTTTGCTTGAAATATTTTAGATAATTAGTTTTCAGGAAATTCTCCAACTATCAAAATATCCATTATTTCACTCTCATAATTGCCTTTACTCTTCATACATCGGAGATTGTTTCTGTACCCTGACTAGTGGACTTAAAGCCAGTAGGACACACATCACTCCAAATCAGGCTATCAGGCTCTTCATTGTGTACTACAATGATGTGACCTTCCTTTTTGACTTAACTGGGTTTCTTGCCCTTTTACCTTCAAAGCTGCTGCTTTGCAGTGCCAATGTGCAACGCTAATGCTAGAAAGGTAAGAACAGCAGCTCCAGGGCACCATAAAGAAATAACCATTTCTGGAGGAAAGACATTTGTTACCCACTATCAGCCAGAGGCCTTGCTGAAAATCCTGACCAAGTAGTAGCATTTGAGGTTGTCCATGCAGTTTACCAGTTATCTTTCTTGGTTTCAGCATGTTATCTGTTAGAGACTTTCCAGGGGAGACCAGGCAAGATACTAATCACAGAAAGCTAATTTTTGCCTACTGAAATAAATCTTTCTAAACTTTCTCTTT
>NW_009953496.1:2395793-2417581 GCF_000747805.2 Chaetura pelagica | reverse complement strand
TCTTTCCCTTATTTGCATCAATCAAAAGAGGCAATCTAGGGAGATTCAACTCAATAGGCTAAATTTACTCTCTGACTGCCCCTTAGAGTCTCTAGCACAATTTTTCCTGATCTTTGGATCACAACAGATAACATTCTTCTAGTTGCATTTTACGTATAATCAAGATACAGTCACAGGCATCCTGTCAGGCTCACTTTCACTGGATCTGATGCTTTCTTATGATGTTTCAAAAGAAACAGTGCAATTGTTATCACCACAAGAACAAAATCTGTTAGCTCTTTGCCTGGCAGGATAAAGTTACAAGCTTTGACAGCTAAGCACAGTTTGACCTTCTCCATAAACCACTGCTCGATTCCAAGCTGTCTCTCCATGTTCTCCCCATCCCCTCCCTTCCAAGGCTTCCCCTTGAAAGTACATCATTATTTTCTGGAATCCTCTGCAGAATTTTAAGGCAGGGATATTTATTCCAGGCAGACTTTTGGTTAAACTTAGTACAGTTTCACCTTTCTCTTGTCATTGTGATCTGAACTTCTGTTCCTTTCCAAATGGAATTGATTTGCTATAAACAGACATATATACCCTAGGATTACATGATTTTGTTCGTAAGTCTACTACTGAAATTAAGCAGGTCAACACATAAGAAGAAAGAATCTAACAGATCATTTTACCATATAAAAAAAACATACAACCTTTATATTGATGAGTCAATTTCCAAGTCCACAGTAACATAGATTTAATTTACATGCAGCATTTTATGCAGCTATTTGCTTGAAGCTAATAAATCAGGTTAGGAGTTCAGCTATACACTATTATTAGTAAATATATGCTTTTCCATAATCCTGCGTATTACCAAGAAGTCCCTGTACAGAGAGCTTTGTAAACAAGTAGAAGAGCTATTTTTCCAAATCATATGACTGTTCAAGAATCCTTCAACAGAGTAATTAAAGTGCAGTTACAGCTCGTGCAGATGTGCTAATGCTTATCCAGCCAAAGAGATGCTGACAAAATGGTGCAAAGTTGGGCTGCCTTGGACTGGCCATCAGGTTTAATCAAGGTCTGCTAACACCTACCTAACCTTGCTGCTTCATGATTGGTATTTGAGCTACGCCTATGAAGAAAACTGAAACAAAGATGTATTCTTCCTGTGCACATACTCAAAACTACTTGTGGTCTTGACTAAGGAATTGAATAAAAGTTTTGAAGAACTGAGAAAAATCAATTTCCTATCTATTAATAATCCTAAATTTAAGCAGGAGACTTCTTTTAACATATATGGTTCATTCATTACCTTTGGTTCCAACTTTATTTTAGCTTAGTAAAATAAAAGGGCAATAAAGCTTTCCAAGAGCAGAAAAGAGGTTAACTGTCATGTTCCTCAGATGATAATAGAAGTGGCAAAAAAGTCATTGCAATTCATCTGGTTGGATCTTCAGTTCCTACAAACCAATCTCTCTGTCCTTCTCAGTATTGTTACTCAGCATTATGCCTTGTGCAACAAAAGGCAAGGTATCTGAAAAAACGAGAACATATGGGAATACTCTATCATTTAGCAAAATAGGTTCAAGATTTACAATATCATTTTTCTGCATTTATCTTTGTTCTTTTCAAAGACTAATTTAACCATACAGCATGAAAATCAATTTTCATTTACAAATCCAGTGTACAAAAGCCTTGGAAAACAACAAAAAAAAATAATAAATGCAAATACATTGACTTTCCATATTAGTTTCCCAAATCACAAGACAAGCTGGGTTGTGGGAGCACTTGCTTTCACAGGCAATCACCACATGCGGTTCAGAAAGAGACCTGATCTGACAAAAACAAAGGAAAAAGGAAGCACTGAGCACTGGTTTAAATGTATATTCACTATGAACAATTCAGGCTTTACACAGGATAAACATTAATTCCCCATCATCACAAAAAATTATCTAGTTCACTTTTACAAAGCAATCAAAAAGCTTATCTGAAGGACCTCTACTGCTTTATAGCCTCATGGAAAGGCAGAAGCCAGCAAGTGACTGAAGATTTCAAGGATCAGGAGAGTTCAGTGGCTTGTTCCTGATGACTAAGATGAGGACACAACAATCCTTTGATAGGTAAACTTAGATAGGCTGCTGTCCCTTCTCATCTGAGTTAAAAAAAAACAACAAACAAAACAAAATAACAAAAATCAATAAATTTTGAGCAGAAAGTGGACATTTTGTTATGCAGGTATTAAAAGGAGACCCTAGTTAGTATGTTAGCTACCTGACACTAACCAAAATTTTGGAACTGATTTTAAGTTTTGTTTTTCAAGGGCATAAACTTCAGATGCAAAAGTACTATTTCTGTTCTGCTATGCTTTCCCCATTATTCTCCGAAGAAATACGTATATTCCTTCTGAAATAGCATGAAAATACAGTTCCCTTTCTCTAGGGCAGAAGGCAGAAATCAAACACATCTCAGCTACACTTATTTCCTTGAGCCTCAATAGAGAAAAGATAAAGATCACCAAGTTTTGGTTTCATTATTACCAATCTCAAACTAATGAGCTACTCACTAATATCACAGAAAATATGAGTAGACTTCTATTGGCTGTATCAATATTAGCAAATGCAACACACCACTTGTTCCTGGACACTGAGGCCTCCTGGCACAGAGCAACCTAGCCAACTCACTCCGAGCTTACAGGGGCAGAGTGACCGTATGCAAATTGAACATTGGGAACGTCCATCCAGGCATCCCTATATCCTGAATTGTGCACAGACACACCCACATTAAAAATACTTGAGCATGCTAGATGGTACAGGCAAAAGGAGCACTTGGAAATGTATAAACATTTTAATGAGACATGTTCTCATTCCAAAGACTGGGAAACCAATTTTAACAGACACAATCATAGTATCATACATAACTTCTGTGGCCACAAGCAAGCTTTGTACAACTTTGAGGTTCTTACAAGTTAGGCTTTTCTATCATTTGGGCATCAATGAATCATATTAAGTTACAAATACACCAGCAGTTTAGTCCTCTGCTGTGTTTTAACAGGATGGTTCCAGCAGGCAGAAAGCTTATACAAGACTGACACACAGGTCTCCTGCTATAGGCATTAACTCCTGAAAAAAGCACAGGGGCAGTCACCTGCACTTCCACTCTGTAGATCATGGATTAAGAGTTTCCTGGTTATATATACACTCTACCCTTCACTTGGTCTTTCAGCAAACAACTAATAAAGCTAAATTTACTTCAGCATGCAAGTGTTTGAAGGCTGTTCTTGATTATTTGATGCTTTGTTTTACTTAGTACAAAATTACTTAGTACAAAAGCATTCAACTCTTTTTACTTTATGCTAATGCTTGGTAAATGTAGATAATTTTAAAGAGTCAACATAGTTGAAGTAGTTCTTAATGATACTCTATCAACCTCAAGACTCAAGACTGAAAATGCTGCCACGTCCATTATGTCTAAAATCACTGTAACAGAAGAAAATGCACTAAGTTTTTATTGCAAGTGTGATTCCAAAAACCCCATTCATCTGATCCCATGTTTAACTGTAAAATTACAAGAACTCACAGAAAGACTTAAAACTGACCGTTTTGTTTGAGAAATACTGTTTTGAAAAAAGTTCCTTTAGAGTATGTCTTACACACGCACCAGCCACATTTGCTGGTCAGACAAGGAAGGACAAACTTGATAGATTTGATTTTACAGGAACATTTAGTAAATCTAACTGAACTTAAAAAAAAACCCAAACAAAAAACAACAAACAAACAACTTCAGACTTGCAGTGAACACCACAGCTCATAAAGAAGCAATTGAGGGATAACAATAGTTTACAGTATATGTAGCAGGGGTAAGAGGTATCCAGTGCCAGAGAGCGATGAGCAGAAGGCACTATTCTGCAGCTAACCTTCCTGCATGAGACCAATGAACAGTAGTATTCAGCTGAATGACCAGTCTGAATTGACATTTTGATCATTGTTCTAGATAACAGGGTGTAACCATCTCCATGCAGACAGAAAGTTTTAAGTGTGGGTGGCAGAAGATAGTTTTAACTACCAAACACCAAAACATAATTTAGAGGAAAAGGATATAATGTTAAATATTTCTTTACCTTGTTACTAAGCAAAGGGAATTTTCTAAGATGCAAGTAAACTAGCATTTCATAACAATCTTAAATTAAAAGCAGCTAATTAATTGTAGTTAACTTTATTCTATAGAAATCACTGATGTGAAAATGTCAATAAAAACAATCTGTCAGTGATACAAAATTAAAGCAGTCTTCTAGCAACACAAGAATGAGACTATGTTCATATCATTTTCAGTTGCAAATTTCTGCCTCAAGTGCATTGAGCATTCCTGTAAACAGAGTAACAATTTATTTGGAAGAACAGTTCTTTTTCTTGCAGCCAAAGCGGTTTTTTGGACACATGCAAGACGAGAAAGCTCTTTGCATTTGTACTATATCCTTTACCTTATGTATTCCAATGTCAAATGCAACATAGGGTAAAGATATTTTGCTAACAAAACCTCTTGGGTTAGTACCTTTATTGACTGAACACACCCACGATTAGGGATGCCAGCAGTGCAACCCAACAGGCATCCCCAGCCATTGAAATGCCACTAGAGGGCAAGCGAAGCACTAAGAGCTCCCCCTGCTCCAGCAGAAAAACCTTGGTACCAGATTTGTACCAAGGCTGTCCTAGACAAGTCTGAAGGATAGAAGTAATAAGAGGGATAAAAATAATTTAATATACTTGAATACTGCTTACATGGGTGTATAAATTATTAGGGGTTTTGCTTACAGAATTATCATTATTATGACTCGTTTACTGTAATAAAAACCAACTCATACAGGGCAGACAAAGACATGAGAGGAAATCTAAAAAAACATCTATTTAAGCTTTGAAAAAAGGTATCATAATCCACTGAAATAAGCATCTATATATTAATAAAAGCTGCACTGCAGACAGAAGACTTTGATCACATCCCTAATCACTTTTGTTATACAGGTACAAGAAAGATGGAATAGGTGTTAGCACAATCAGGGGCTTGATTTCTGGGAAAAGTCTAATCTGACTTGTAGCACCTCAGGTGCCCTGAGGGAAGTTCTCAGGCAACTTGCAAAATGCTGCTTTTGCTCTTGTCTCACCATAAGGCAGGGCTACAGAAATTTAACACAGTGACATTTTGGCACCTCTCTTGCAAAGGTGTGAAATAGCCTAAGTTTGAAATGCTATTGAATACCATGCCCTAGTTTAGTCACCAGGCCCCTACAAGACACAACAAAAGTAAAGGCAGAAGAAAATCAAAGAGAAAAAAAAAAGTGTTATTTTTCATCTTCAATCTTCTTTAATAAGCATTTAGCCAGGCCACTCTTGCGTAAGTTATTATGAAGAGGTGTATGTTTTCTTCTTCATGATCTGGAGCATCTATACTGGGAAGCTTCAAGTTTTCACATTGCCAAGTGCAATTTAAAGTTTCACCTTTCAAAAGGTTAACCTATAACCACATCACTGGCATGGCTTTCCTTGTTTTCTTCTTCAGAATCAAAAATCAATTAGGGAAGGACAGACTTGAGCAGTGTTAATGTAGACATTTCCTAGCTTTCCTTTGGTGAAGAGCTTTTTCACATCACAAACAGGAATGACCTGACAGATACTAAAACACTGTTGGTGTTTCAATGTAATTAGAGCTGTCACATCCTACAGTTGCACTTGTGTTGAGATAGTAGCACATTCAAAGATGGTGTTGCCTCTTTGCTTCCAAAAATGGGTATTTGTTTTATATCTTTTACACAGTTATTACATTTTGTGCCAGCCCCTCTTTTGTCGTTACTGCTGTTCTTCCCATTTGGCCTGTAATTACTAATATTGTCAGCTTCTTTTATCTGTTTTGGCTTAGAACAGTAGAGCTCAGCTTCCTTTTTATTGAGAAGTCTATTTTAATCACTCTGTAATTAGTGGCTGCACAGGTATTTCCCCATTCTTCCCAAGATGAAAACAGATGAAAAATAGTTTGCACAGAGAACTCCATTAGGAGACTTTTAAAGTGCAGGAGAATCATAATGGTTGTGTACCCAAACATATTTGGCTGGAGCACCTCTCCTATGAAGAGAGACTGAGAGAGTTAGGGTTGTTCAGCATGGAGAAGAGAAGGCTCCAGGCAGACCTTTTGGCAGCCTTCCAGTACCTGAAGGGCTACAGGAAAGCTGGGGAGGGACTTTTTACAAGAGCTTGTAGTGACAGGACAAGGGGCAATGGTTGTAAACTAGAAGATATTTCAGTTAGACATTACGAAGAAATTCTTTAGCTTGAGGGTGAATGCCTTCTCTCCGGAAGTGTTCAAGGCCAGGTTGGATGAGGCTCTGAGCAACCTGGTCTAGTGGGAGGTGTCCCTGTCCATGGAATGGGGGTTGGAAGTAAATTATCTTTAAGGTCTCTTCCAATCCTAACCATTCTGTGATTCTATGACTTAAGAGTATTTTTAATGAGTGGAAGTCAAATCACACCAGCTCTCTGTATGATACTGTAGTTCTTGAGGGGAAAGATGCTGTATTCCTGGCCAGCCCACGCTTACCTTGCTGAGTCTTATCCCTGAAAACTACTCTCCACAGCCTTTGCACAGACAGAAACTATGCCACAAAGTGCTGACCACTGCTTTTCTATTTAAAAAGGATGCTGCCTGCAAGGTCGGTAATTTTTAGATGCACACCTCACTTAGGCACAATAGCTCCCACTGGCAAAGGCCATATCAATTGGTATGATTTCTATTAAGTGCTTGGTGTGCATACATACACTCCTCCTACATGGTTGCATTGACCTTGCTCTGAACTTCATTTTTTTCAGCTCTCTGGACATTCATCTCATTTTCTGTACCACCAAATTGAATGCTGTAACCTGGGTTTCGAGAGCTAAGCTTAAAATGCTCAACTTTTACTCCATTTGAAGAAAGGGCTTAGGTAGGGGAGAAAAATTAAGCTTAAGACTTAAAATTAAAAAAATAAAATCAAAGCAAGCCTCCAGTTTTCACTTAAGTGAATCAAAGCAGCGAAAATATCACCAATGAATAAAGAATAAAAAAGGAAGAACACAGACTTTGCCAAGCAGTGAGAAGAAACAACATGGGAGGCTTGGCATGCAATTTCTGAAAGCAGTCATCTCCCATATTATTCTTTATCAGCCTTTCCTGTAGCCACAGAGCAAAATCTTGACCTCAGTCCAGTGAAAAGGCTTACAAGTAGCAATAATGAGCTAAATATATTTTTCTATAACTTTTTTTCCTCTGTGTGAATTTTGCCTGTTATATCTATACACAAGATGACTATCCTACTTCCCACTCAAGCCATGAAAAAGGACTTTCTGTTCAGTCTAGTATCATTGCAGGTCAATAGCACTGAAACAGCAACAGTACCATTTCTGCTAGGATACAGATTCCTGTGAAACCTCACAGATTCCTTGCTGTTCTGGCTGGAGAAGTTTGCAGAAACATAGGCTGGCCAGCTCCCGTGAAATACTCATCAAGATATATTTCCCCAAACACTTTCAAGGTTAGATAAATGGTGGGATTTTATTCCCCCCCTGCATTTCACTCATTTTTCATTTTCCTGGGTCAGAGACAAAGCCAGTTTTGTTAACACCTAGTGGATGAAAATATCCTCTTTTTTTTTGCATACACATATATAATAAAATGCTCTAGAAAACAAAACTTCAAAATACTACAACATTTAAAAGCATTATCTTGGATTGTCCTGCATACAGTTTTTTGTTACTAGAGAGATCCTATTGAGAAATACTATTTATTAGACAATGTTTTCTTAAATTTGACCATTTCCTCAATAGGTCTACTAAAGCACAAAAATAACTTGACATTAATTTCAGGATTACTGGTCAGGATGATCAGGACACTCAGAAGCTGTTAAACAATGTGATAAAGATGAATACCAGAATGTAGAAAAATTATTATTTGTTCCCAAAAAGCTCTTTCTTAGGTTGCCTAAGAAATCACAGATTGGAGCAACAACCACCCAGACCAGGGGAACTCCATCCTAGTGCATGACTTGAACAACAAAAAACAGACTGACCTGATAGTGAAGAGACTAACAACCCTGAATCATCTGCTGACACCAAGAATGAAATCCATCCAGATAAGCAGTATCTCATGAAAAGGAAAACTTTATGAACATCTCCTCAATTAGCATTCCATTTAAAACATGTTTGACACAGGGTTAGATCATGTACTACAGAGGTGTGTCAAGAAAGCTTAATTTATTTGGAAAAACTTTGTTTTCATACCAAAGAGAACCATGAAGGAAATAAAACTTCTTGGAGAGCCTGACCACTGAAAAAAAAAATTGTTTCCTGCAGATAATTCCCAAATTATTTGAGTCTCAGCCTAACTGAGCCACAACTCTTCCATTCCTTCCAGCATATCTAAGGAATATGACTACATCACTTGAATCTTGGGGATGATGAAGATGCTCTTAGTATTCAAACCCAAGCTGGAACTAGTTGTGCTTCACTAATCCCTGAGCTATTCTCTGTGCTATAAATTTAACACTTGCATGACTCCGGGGGTTTCAGTGACACACAAACTGGTTATATTTAAGCAGTATTTAACAGCAAGGCCAATTAATCAAAAGCAAAATTTCAGCAGAGCTGAATGCAGAAGCATCCACATGTCCAGACATGTGTCTTACTATTAGCAATGTTCATTGAAATCTTAATTCCCCCAGACTCAGGCAGAGTCAAGCTAACACAGGAAAAAATAATGCTATCTGACATGTATGACCTTTCTGATTAAAGCAGCTTGTCTTTCTTAGAGAAGGCAGCCACTACAGCTCATTAACAGCTTTGCACTCTATTCTTCAAAATACTGTATCAACCAATTCATATTATTTATTTCTGGTGGCATTTGGAAATGTCTCAATTTCCTCTTGAAGTTAATGAGACAATGGGCATTCAATTGCAGGTCAGCAATAATGGCTATCACAACACACCCATCTATTTCTACAGAATATTTTGGGCCAGCTGTACTCCCCCTATCCCTGGAATAGAAAAGTTTGTTATCAAAAGATGCAGCTGATAGAGGTATTTCAGCATTTGATCCTTTAATTGAAGTTGCATATTAATAGAAATATTACATAGAAAACTACCACATTTTTTTTAGAAGTGTTACTGTCACAGGTGCTATCAGAAACCCAAGGCCAGAATTGGTACCCCCAGGACAGAGACTATAAACATTTCTTACACATCTCCATTTACAAAACCCCACCAAAACAGATCACTGATATTAGACCAGAAACCCTGGACACAATATATTAACTCTGCCTGTATAAGACTGATTTTGAATATCTAACTTTTTCATAACATGTATTTTTCACGTACTTAAAAATCCATCTTTTATCAATGCACTGCACAAAATAAAAAACAGCTTCCAGAACATTGGTGTGTTTCTTCCAATATCACAATTTGTTCCAACAATTGACTAACATTTCCACCACAATTCCCTTGATACCAGAAAGCTAAAAGATTAAGATCATTACCACAGGGATTAAATTCACATCAGTCACATGAAGTGAATTTCTACAACCTTGTTGCCATCAGCTTTAGATACCATTCAGGAAGATTTAGAAATACTGTACAACCACTAAAATGCTGCAATATTTTTCCAGGGAAGCATCTAACAGAAAGATGCATTTGAAGCCTACACAAATTAAATACAGCTTGTTTTCTAGCTCAGACAGAGCTACATGAATGCAAACTCACATGAAAGTTAGATATGATGTAACACAAGTTTTCCCTCTTGCACAAAGTTTAGTTACCCAATTAAATTCAGGGTTAATGTACACCAGCTACACTTCCAAAATGTAGTTATCTATTTGACACTAATAAAATAAGAACTGCAGAAATGATATATAACAGCTACTGCTCAGTATTTGAGTATACTACTTGGGATATAAAACTAACAACTTTTCCACTGCTAAGTCCTTGGTTAAAATCCACAGTCATTTTAGTATATTTTGTGATAAAAATCACATTAAAATGCTTATTTCAAACACAAAAACTTAATGCATGTATTTCTGCAGTTTTGTCCTCATTTGTCCAAACTAAAACCAGTTTTTACCAGAACACTGAAATCTATTTCCCACAGTAGCAGCTATTTCAGCTTTCTGAATCCCACCTTGCTGGCCAGCAGAGCACTTGAAGGACAGATCCAAAGGGTCACTGAAGGGGAAAGACTTTTTCCTTAGATTTAGTACATTTAAAAATGGCAGAACTGTTATTCTTGCTAAAAGTCCACAATAAACCACCACTAGAAACACCTTCAGGATGGAAAGATGACTGGAAAAAGACAGCATGAAGAGCAAAACATCACAGAAGTTTGAGCAACAAACCAGAAGTCTGTAATGAAATAATTGTACACACAACCTTAACTACAACTATTAAACCAAAAGGCTATTTTAATTGTAAAAGTTTAGTAAAGTGCTATGGCAAGTACTTTTAGGAAGGATTATAAACGATGCCACCACTTTGTTTCCTATAACTTCTAGGAAGTAGATTGTATTGTACAAACATCAGGTGTTGGCCCTGACCCAAAGGCTGCGAGTGCCAAGTAAGGGAATATTATTGTTGCTCAGGATTTAATACAGTATGTTGAAACAGTAATTCAGTATCTTTGTAAATGTTGACTCATTTCCTGCTTCAGTAACACACTTGTACCCAATATGCTGTGAAGGAGAAGTGATTTGATAATAATTTTAAATTAGTATTTCCAGCATACAAACACCTGCTTGAGAAACATGGCCATGATATCAAGAGGCCAGCAAAAGCGCTGTTACTGCACATTTCTCTGAATGAAACAGGCTCAGAGAACAAAACTGTATGTTCTGTAAGTGGAAACTGAACATTTAAGGAGATTCAGCTTAAACAAATTGGGAAATTAAGTCTTCAGATGTTTTACTGATGAGAGGAAAACATCTATTTAATCCTGACAACATAAAATACCAAGCTGGGCATGCATTTATAGGACTGTTGCCTTACATTGCAGCTACTTCGGGGCACAGATTCTGAACTCCAGACATGGTAAACCTTGAGTGCCTGTCCTTTGTAGTGCCCAAATCGTAAGTTTTTACCCCCAAAACAAACTTCAGAGCAGCTACCTTTTACTCTGCATAAGTAAGGAACACAACTGAACTCAGAAACATATCAATTAAAGAAACCTATTTTGTAGGTCAACATACTCGCCTTAGGATTGGGGTTGTTTCTAGTTTTGTTAACTCAAGGAAAGATACAAGCACTCCTTGGGAACCATTTATTTAAATACAGAATAGGTATCATAATTCAGAGTGTTGATGCGCTGCAAAATGACTTGTTTTTCATCTGAAAAATATGAACCAAATTGGGGATATCCATGCTCTTAGGTAGTTCATACAAAGGCAGTACCACTATGTCTTGAGAGTTTAATAAGGTTTTAAATGCAGAGGCCAATGTGTGAAACTCTGATCTTGAGCAGTATATGATAAAAGTGTAATAGAATTCTGAAAATTTATTTAAACTTCAGATATATGAATACTTTTGCTCATCACAGCAGGCTGCCTGCAAGTATTCTTCCAGCTTCTGCAATAAGATAGGCATAACACATTATTCCTCAGTGTATATTTATACTTGCCAAGGTGAGGTAGGAGACATTTCTCCCTAAGCTAGTATACTTACTCATAGTTTGGACCACATGAAAACAGGAACAATGATGTGTCATTGCATAATCACCTCTTAATTTGGTGCCTAAACATCATACACTTAAACTTGCAGCTCAGTGCCAAATTCTAATCTCAAATTCAATTCCTCTAACAGAGTGTCTCTCATTCTTCATCTCTTTTCCGTTCCACTGCGGTCAGTTATCATAAAAGGCAAATCAGCAAGAGACTCATGAACTTGTAATTAAAGGAAAATAGATATATTCATTTATCAAGCTGTATAAGGCAATAATCAAGAGAATCAAGCTACAAGCTTCTGTGAATAGAAGAGTGCATATTACACATTAATTATAACAGGTCTTTTGGGTTTTGATAGAAAGTTAATTCCTAAAACTGAAGAAAAGCCCCTAAAACTTACGTAGAGAAGATGAAAATGTGAATGATATAGCAAAAATCACACTGCAAAAATTATATTATTGCATATTGAGAGTTGAGTCAGGATTTTTCATTTGAGAATTATAATGGTGCTGTGCAGTTCAGAAGAATCCAGAAGTATTAAGTGACTGCATACATTAAAATCTTCCCCCCCCCGTCAGCTGAGATTTTTATGTTTAAACCCTCATAAACCAAGCTTTTGAGCATCTATACCAGCTTGCTACTAAAGCATGCAAGTTTCCTTACTAGAAAGTCTGTGTAGTCTTGAAGAAGCCTAAGGAAGGAAGTAGATGCATTCATTCCCATTCATTTGTGGCCAGCAGGTCAAAGGAGCTTATCCTCCCACTCTATTCTGGCCTGATGAAGCCACATGTGCAATAGTGTGTCCAGTTCTGGGTTTTATAGTTCATAAAGGATAAGAAACTACTGGAAAGAGTCCAGCACAGGGCTACAGAGATGATTACAGGAATGGAGCATCTACCCTATGAGGAAAGGCTGAGACAGCTGAGTCTGTTTAGCCTGGAGAAGTGAAGACTAATGGGGGAATCTCATAAATACTTAAAAATATCTAAAGGGTAGGTGTCAGGAGGATGGGTCCAGTCTCTTTTCCAGTGTCCAATGAGAGGACAAGGAGCAACAGACACAAGCTAGAGCATGGGAGATTCAAGTTAAACATAAGGAAAAGTTCATTTAGTATGACAGTAACAGAGCACTGGAACAGGCTGCCCAGTGAGGTTGTGGAGTCCGCTTCTCTGAAGACATTCCAAACCCATTTGGACACATTTCTGAGTGGCCAACTTTAGGTGATCCCGCTGTAACAGGGGGGTTGGACTAGATGATGTTCAGAGGTCCCTTCCTACCCCAACCACTCTTTGACTCTTTCCAACACCATGACCATGTAATAATTTAATGCAGAAATCACCAAAACTCGACCATTAACAACCATGGGCAAACACATAGGAAGGAAAAGGAGATTTTAGCTTCAGTTAAGGAAACTCCTACTTGGGATAACTGCCCTGAGTGGCCCAAATACTTCTTTCCAACAATGCAAATGGAAAAACTATAGTTGCAATCAGTCTTCGAAGGACATGAGTGTTGAGAAAATTTGTAGCAGTGAATAACCCAACTTCTTAAACTATACATGACACTGGAGCCACTAAGGAAGTTTTTATCATTGAATACAGTCATAATAGTTTTTTGCCTTTTTCCCCCTAAAACAAGGATGTCTTTTTTTCCATTAACAAATCTGTTTAATAAAGTAACTGAAGCAGGTCTATTTTACTTCTAACTCTTTCAAGTGATAAAGTTGTTTGAGTAGTCTGGCAAGCAGAAAAACATGCACAGTGATATCTGACAAGGAGGAGTGAAGATACATGGGCCCAGCACCATATGTAACTCATTGCTACAGAATCCCCTCTCCTGAGCTGCAGATCCACCCAGGAACTCGTAATACAAAATACATACCACTTTGCATTAGCTGGTGCGCTCCCTACCATGCATCCAGAAAGTAGGGAAAATGTCTGAGCTTGAGTTCTTAACAGTACATGCTATCAAGATTAGCCAGTGAATGCGTCAGTTTCCTGGGAAAATGATGGAATTACTGCAAGTCCCAAAAAACCTCTGATGAGGTGTGAGAAAGATGAGAGAAGTAGATAGCACTCATGCATCTACTTTGGCTCAAGTACCAACTAAATACCAGATGTATGTACACACACCAGTTTAGTGACAATCTCCAAAACACTGCCCTCCTTTAGCCCTCTTCTCATCAGACTTAATCTGTTTCATCTCTTCAAGTTCTTTGAAGTCCTGTGGAAGAGAACTTAATTTTCCAGCCCTCTTTTACTATTCAACATGCTGTTTCTTTCTGAAACATTTTTCAGAATTGTTCCCATATCTGCTACATACAACAGATAAGTTGGCTGATTAAGGATTGCTACAGTGGGCCTGCTTGCATCACTGCTTTGTTTCCAAACTCTTGAACACTGCGAGTTGACAACATCCCTTTAAGATCCATGTTGTGACTGAGTGTAACAGTTGTGACAAAGGAAGCTTCCTGAAACTTACTATCAGTGTTTTTCTGGCCTTATTATTTCCTCTTATTAAAATAATATTTTCAGTAAATACACAAGTAGCCCTTAAGTTTTGAGATAAATAAGGGAAAACACCAGTCCCATTGTAAGCTATTATTTCTCTGATTGCATATCTTTAAGTCATAAAAAAAATCCCACTAACTTCTGCATAGACCAACTCATCCCGTTTCAGATATGCTTGTATTTTTCTGAGTGAAAAGGACACTATGTTAACTGAAAGCATGCAAGTTTCTCCATTTGAGGAGGCTCTCTGAGAAACAGAAAAGGGAAAAAAGATGTCTTTTCAACTTTTCCAGTTCTATCCCCTTGGGATTAATATCTGCCTGGTATATTGGTAATCATTCATTGCATGGTTGGGCTGAAAGAACACATTTGATCAGAATGATCACATTTTAGATATTCTTGTATTGTTACATTACATTTTTTGTTTTCTTTTTAACAGATGTTTTCCTATGAGGCTTAGCTTCCTAGAGCTACGGGAGTTGCATAACTGAGGGAGAAGTTAATACTCCACTGCCAAGACCACTGCTGATGTCTTACTTCCAGAAGGATATTAAGTGGGAAATTACTGCCAGGCAGATCTAATATGATGTCAATTAAGATTTTTTATTTTCTTACATTTGAATACATTGCACTAGAAGAGCAATGCTTCAGTAAAATCAGTGGATGGTTGGGTGTTGTTTTTTAATAGCATGCTGTTGACATTTCAGAGCTTTCCTTCAAGGACCTCTGAATCTAAGTCATGCCCTAAGGGGAAAGAATCAGACTACTTTTGACTATTAGTGTTTCTCTTTTCAACTTACTTTTTTCCTCCTTCTCCAGCTGAAGCTTTGAAAATTTTATTACTATTTGACCACAGTATCAAAGAAATCCTTTGGGAACAATCTGCCCTGAGTTTCTTCTTTAAAGTTCTGTGGGTCAAGTACCAATGCCTCAGCCTCCAACAAAGGAGGAAGCCTTTGAGGAGGAAGAGTAGACGAGTTCTTAAGCGTCAGGGTGTTTCTTAATTATCTCTGTCTTTTCCTTCTTTTTCCTATGACTTCAATTTATTTTCTATTCCTAGTTCTGGAAGGGAAAGGCTATCCTCTTGCATTAAGCACTTATTCAGGGTCACTGTGTGAAGTCTGAGCCACATTCTGCATTACTAGAGCATTAAGTCATTTCTGCTCAGAAAATCCCAAATGAAGCTATACTAGAAAGGAAATCTGTATCCTTTGCAAGGTCACAATGATGTACCTCCATTTTTTTTTGTGGAAACAATTAAAAAACACTCTGAATATTTGCCACCAACCTTACAATTTTCTATCCAGCTTGAAGAACTAGGGAAGAGGTTTAAGAGTCTTGACCAACATTTTGTGCTTGAAGTATTTCCTTTCAGTCTCATTCCCCTACTGTTCTCTGTACCACCCTTGTTTGCAGAGAATATAAAGCTGATAATCTGGAGACAGATCCAAACTGTGCTCTACAAACTAAGGGCTCCCTTTGTGTCATTTGGGCCACCTGTGTGCTGTCCATCTGCTCAACTGCAAATTTTGCAAATGCTCAAAATTCTCCTGTTGAGTCAAAGGGCTGGCAAACAGTTTTGCTGTTGATGAGAGTCAATACCCTCTTTTTCTCAGTCAGCCAGAGTCTTACAGGCAGCAAATACAAGACATTAAAAAGGATGTTAGGGCTGTCAAGGAAACTTCAATTTATCCACAGTTCTATCAAACTGTTTTATCTGCTGCAGTTGGTGCCCACTACTGGCAATAAACTCCCTCCAAACTGTGATAGAGAACTCCAGGCAATGAGCTTACTATAGTGTAATACTAGCAAAAGACACAAAGAGTGCTTTGTGGTTTTAACTACCAAGTAGGAACCACAACAAACATTTTCTAAAGAATCACAGAATCCTAGGGGTTGGAAGGGACCTCAAAAGATCATCTAGTCCAACCCCCCTGCCAGAGCACAATCACCCAGAGTACATCACACAGGAACGTGTCCAGGTGGGTTTTGAATGTCTCCAGTGAAGGAGACTCCACACCCTCTCTGGGCAGCCTGTTCCAGTGCTCTGTCACTCTCACAGAAAAGAAGTTTTTTCTGATGTCTACGTGGAAATTCCTATGCTCCAGTTTCCATTACCCCTTGTCTTTTCATGGGTCATCACTGAAAAAGGCTTAACTCCATCTTCCTGACACTCACCCTTTACGTATTTGTAAACACCTCACGGTCAATCCCATGCAACCTCATGGTCACCCCTCAGTATCCTTTTCTCCAAGCTAAAGAGACCCAGCTCTCTCAGCCTTTCTTCATAAGGGAGATGTTCCACTCCCTTCATCATCTTTGTGGCTCTGTGCTCAACTCTTTCAAGCAGTTCCCTGTCCTTCTTGAACTGAGGGGCCCAGAACTGGACACAATACTCCAGATGCAGCCTCACCAAGGCAGAATAGAGGGGAAGAAGAACCTCTCGACCTACTAATGACACCCTTTCTAATGCACCCCAGGATGCTGTTGGCCCTCATAGCCACAAGGGCACATTGCTGGCTCATGGTCATCCTCCTGTCCACCAGGACCCCCAGGTCCCTTTCTCCTACACTGCTCTCCAGCAGGCCAGCCCCCAGCCTGTACTGGTCCATGGGCTTGTTCTTCCCCAGATGCAAAACTCTACACTTGCCCTTGTTGAACTTCATCAGGTTTCTCCCCACCCAACTCTCCAGCCTGTCTACGTCTCGCTGAATGGCAGCACAGCCTTCTGGTGTGTCAGTCACTCCTCCCAGTTTAGTGCCATCAGCAAACTTGCTGTACCCTCATCCAGGTCGTTGATGAAGATATTGAACAGCACCAGTCCCAGTACTGACCCCTGAGAGACTCCACTAGTCACAGACCTCCAACTAGATTCTGCCCCATTGACTACAACTCTGATTTCTTCCTTTCAACCAGTTCTTGATCCACCTCAAGATCCTGCAGTGCATTTAAAAACACAGTAGATACAACCTTCATAGACTGGGGGTCATAAAATTAGCAACACACAACCAATCTTCTGTTGGCTTCTTAGTTACTATCCTGCTACTCAATTTCCTGTGTCTCAGGGGTTGTACTATCACTTGGGTCAAAGCTGCCAGAACTAGAAGACAGTTAGTTATTCTGGTGTTTATTTAAGTAATTTACTAAAAACCTCTACATCCAGCAGGTAATTTTAAGTACCAGCATCCAAGTGGCATGATAGAGCATGATGCGTTGCTTCCCGCCCTCTTCTCCTGCTGTCTGCCACTTCCTAAATGCTACATCCATTCAACTCACCACGTTGTTACACAGAGACTCACATTCTGCAGATTTCTCCAATGGTCCTAAGGAGGATGCTTTACTCTTCCTTTCCATCACAGTGCTTGAGAGAGGAGAAAAAACTTGTCTCAAATCACAAATCCCTGATTTTCAAAAAGGGCTTAAGCACTTGTAGTCATATCAGTTAGGATCCGGCTTCTTAAATACATCTGAAGCTCAGTTCTTCAGTATTTCTGGCACCTCCTATTGGCCCAAAAAAGCACAAGGGTTTTCTCATCTCAGCCACCTAAAGAGAAATCAGCCCAGCCTGTACCAAAGCTCTGACAACAGACAAACCTTCAGGTGGTCCTACACAGAAAGCAAAGAGTGAAACACAGCAAAAATAATATACCCATTTTCCTCTGGTTATAATAACTTGATCATTATGGGAAAGTATAATAATAAGAGTAAAGAACAATCAGATGGAGAACAGAGCCACAACACCCACAGCATCAGGGAAACCACCCACACTGCTATCAAGCTTAGTCCAGTTCTGAAGGGTAGATCCTTTTCCTTTCATTTGAATGGAGTCACCACTGAGATGAATGTTTCTCAGTTACATCTATAACCATTTTTGTCAGGTTATAAATACTAATATATATTATTATGGGCTGAATAATACTGTAAAGGGTATGTATCCTAAGGCTGATTAAAGACTGTAACAGAGCTACACTTTGTGTGTGTGTGTGTAATCATCCTCATTTTGCAAGCACTTTGCTCCTCCTGTCTCTTAGAGTTCTTGAGCTCCAGTATTAATACTAAGAGTTAGGCATCTTTCACTTTGGGAATTTAGCTATAAAAATACAGTTTTATCTTAGAACATGTATTTCTATAAAGCCTCCTAAAGCTTTGGTCTCCAGTAGTACAAAACACCCCAAAGATTATTATTATTTTTTTTAATATATATTGTAAACAAACTTGCAGATTTAAATGGTACTACAGTCACTTCCCCAAAATATATCCTTTCAATCATAAACACTTCTTAGGTGTAATACTTCTTTTAAATTCAACACTGACTCCAGAGCTATGCAAAATATTATGCAACTGTAACCAGAACATTATAAAAAAAACAAACTCCTGCAGTAAAACCAGAAAAAAGCAGCCATCTCCTCATCTGACAAGGAGAATGATTTACACTAGTTTATTTCAGCTGAGCTACATTAGAGTGACTGACTAGCAAATAAGCCACCTTAGATTTTTAACATTTTAATTGTGTTCTAGCAGACACAAGCTCTCTTAAGTATGGTACTCTCCATTTGACCATAGGTCACACCATAAATTTCTTTTGTGCAGGTCTGCTTTTATTTCAGAGAGCTAAGCAAGGTAGAAAGAGCAAAGTTCTTAACAGAGACCATCTTTCCAACCATTCTTGCTCATCTTCCCTTAGCTCCACAGTTTCCCATCATTGGTTGACAGCTCTTTTTTTCTAACACTATCAGAGAGCTCATCGTATTTTCTTTACCAATGAGCTAACTCAGACAAAAAAAAAAATAAAAATAATTGCCTAGTTTTTTTGACAGAGAGCATTAATTCTGGGACTATGTATACAGGATCAACAATTTTCTATTGATCTTTTCTGCTGTCAAATAAATTCTATTGTTTTGAAAACTCTGATCAGAAGCTATTATTTCCCCCTCCCCCAGCTCTGACATTTTTTTTGTCATAAAGCTGGAAAGTCTTACTTTATCTACTTTTCCACCTGAAGATTTATTTAGACCATTGTCTAGACCACCAGAAATGTAACCATATGGTCAATATAATTCAATAATGCAAAATAAGGTGCTCCCATTTATTTGCTCAACGAAAAAAAACAGTAAAAACATAAACCTGTACACAAGTGCTCACTTTCTAAATCCTCAGCGAGCATATTTTCACAAGCTTAAATTTAAGGATGCACGAACAGCTTTGGCTTTGCAGGCTTTAAGTGTGATTAACTGGAGCTATGCACAGTGGAACACTAGCCAAGGAACTTCATCCAGTGACTATTATAAGGAGAGATTTTCATTACAATAGCCTTTGGGCAATTTCTTTAAAAATGAAAAACCTTATTACCTTATATCAAACAACTGACATCATAGTCACATCTTTCACAGGCTAGACTCCCTCAGCTAGAATTCTGTATTGATCTCTTCTTGCTCCCAAATGAATGCAGTCGTAGGTCCAACTATAAGTTTATCTTCTTCCCTTCCACTTAAAACTGAACCATGATTCACTCAGCTTTGAAGATATAAAAAAAATAATAACCTAAAACCAAATTGCTTCTGATGAAACTAAGGTCTCATGCCCTTCTTCAATTTACATGAAAAAAAAAAAATAAAAAAAAAATAATTATAAACTCACATGAAAAGCAAAAGAGGTTTTATAGTAGAAACACCCATATTTTATTGCTAAAGTACACCCAACTAGCAGATGTTCAAACAGATGAAATAATTGCCAAGTATTTTATAACATGCAGAAATTGCTTGGGTCACCAAACACACTTGGCCTATGCTCATCCAAAGCCTAATCTGACTTCTCAGAATGAGCAAATTCTGACTACAATAGTCAAGCTGCTTAGAGAAACTAATTGACTACTTAATTCACTAATGGGTTATTTTAAATATGTAAAAAAGCCATTTGAAAGCAATCCTTTGCCTCAAAATACATCAGGTCTATGTATAAAATCACACAAAAACCTCTGTGTAAGAGTGGTTACCTGCAAAGACCATACAATATGACAAAGTTTTAATTCTATTAGTCAGGGATACTTCTTCCATTAGCTTCAGGGAAGACAGGTTTCCAGCCTATAAAAGCAAGCAAACCACCCTTTACGCTACATATACATACCTAGACGCATAGAGAAACACTGTACTTCAAGAGAAACAGATCTTTGTTTTCTTTATTGTCTAATTTAGTAGCGAACATAAGGACAAAATGAAGAACTACTTCATTGAAACATCTTGCCATATATTCCTCTGTTTCCTACCATTATACTGAGCATAAAAGCTCTTGCAATAAAAACTCTGAGGACCACTACATTACTTATTGCAGAACTTCCCAATACAAAGGAGGCTATGGGTCACTATACTTCCATGCCTCAAGAGAGAAGATTACTAGCCCAACTGCAGTCTTTATTAATAAGGAGTAATAGAAAAGAAATAGCAGCTTCCAAGATAAGCTAAAACCTCAGTTGCAGTTATTACTCAAGAACTTAACTCACTTCCTGGTTTTCTCACCTCAAGATAACATTTGTTTTAACACAGTCTTCCTCTGACAAATCAGCCCTATAAGAGAAGATAGCACTGAATAGTACCTACTGAAATCCTTAGTCCTCTATTTACCTTAAAATTCAATAAGCTTCTCTTTGCTTCCATGCATCAACCTTCTACCACAGAAAAGACTCATAAAAATAACCACATCCAGTGGTAACCCTCCCACCGGGTAGATAGAAAAAGCAATCTTACTCCAGCCATTTCCCCATACACTCTGAGTAACAGACCTGAGTTAAAGAGAAAGTTGCAGAAGGTGGCTAAAACAGTAACTGAGAATTTAATTTAATCCACCCACCCATACAAGCTACTCACCCTTAACAGAGGGGAATAAATGCCTGCAACTTCTTTAAACCTTTGGCCACAGAGACACCCTTTATAATGGGAAGACATTAACATCATTTCAAAGCTACGCTTATATATACAAAGAAACTCAGCCATCCCACTCTCATAATGTCACGATCCGTGACCTATTATATCTCCTTATTGGAGTGTATTAACTTATCAGGATTTGCTGAGAGATCCACACGTGGGTATCGCCTCACACAGAGGATACAGGAACTTATGTCCTGACTTTTTTGAGTGAATAACTTGCTCAGTGCTTACTAAATTTCTAACAACAGCAAGGTTTATTGTGGGGAAAACGAAGCAATTTGGGGCAGGAGGTTCAAAAGGAGTGATTACAACACATTAAACATATATGGGTACACCTTAGTTACACATCTTATTCACGTGAGGGAAGCAGAGGGGAGGGATTTGCCCGAATGGCTGGATTATATTTTCCCCTATAAGCTGGGGTAGCCGGAATTGTCTCACCACGGCAGTGCAGGTTCGATGAGCTGGGTAGCAAAGAGGCTGCAGGCACTCCAAGCGCAGGTCGCCCCCCCCCACCACAAAGCGGCGGCAGTCGGTGCGCGGCTCCGGGACCGTAGGTGTGCAGAGCGGCTCCGGGACCTGGGGACCGGGGCTTTGGCAGCTGCAGCTGCGGCGAATGGCTCCGGGACTCTGGGACTGCGGCTTTAGCAGCGGCGGCTGCGGCGA
>NW_009953496.1:2390510-2395024 GCF_000747805.2 Chaetura pelagica | reverse complement strand
CCCGCCCCTGCTTCCGGCCACGGCTCCTCCCCTGTAGCAGCTGCTCCCCCACACACACACACACACACAGAGGGGGTTCAGTGCCGCGTGGAGACACCGTTTTAAGTCAGTTTTGTCGGCTGACTCAAAGGACATTTCATGTTCGTGTAAGGAAATACCTGGTCCTTCACACATAAAAACTCACTAACCTGAGTTGGCTGGAGCTTTTAGTTATATTAATCTGGAAGCATGAAACATCATTTAGGTCCTGTTTCCATTCACGGGGTCATCAGTCCATTTTTTGTGAGAATTAAACTAAACTGCTGAACAATTCAGAGCACTTAAATGCCTCTCCATGAGAGTTTGTTTTTTTTCTCCAAGCACAGGAGCACAAACTAGCTCTTCTATAATCATCTATCAGGAGACACTCAAAACAGCTGTGCTAACAGCTGTACAAAATACACCAAAAAACAACCCTCCACACAAGGAGTCCGCCTACCACACAGCAGCAACACAGTAACTCTCAGTTAACACCTTCACTCTCTATCACAAGTGACTTAGGCTAATATGGAGTGAAGATGCACCAAAACTAATCAAGGAAAATTAATCCTAAATCTAAGTAGGAAAAAAAAAACCCTTTAAATTACTTACTTTCTTCACCTGTTGTAATCAGATGCCCTTCCTTCTATACAGCGAAGCTGAAGAGCCATAGCATTACAATTTATAGACTTACTGACTCAAAGAATAGTGTCACTCCCTGGACCCTTAATCTCCTGATACCACAGCAACTGCTGCACCTGCCCCTGATTGATGCCACCCAGCCACATCTCCTTCTGCAGTGTATAGAAAGCCCTGGCACACACAGAATAGGTATTTACTCAATGGTACCATTTATCTGAGTTGTTTCTGTAATTTTAGCAAGCTTACAGTCTTCAGTTGCCAAAGTGTAGCTTTCCAAGCTAGATAGGGCTAGAAGCGCTTAAAATATTTAATTTCACCCCTTTGATCTTCATGAAAATTTGAGCTAAGATTAGAGCTCCCAGGCTAGCAGACTCCTTATTCCTCTGCTGCTGGGACTTCAAGAGAAACTAGCTCAGGGGGTCTTAAGCTTGGTATCACAGAGGCCTGGCAATGTGATGGAGGTTCTGGTCCAGGATAGTGTTTTTGCTAGGCTACCAAAAATTTTGGCTTTTTGCCCCATTACAGCACAGATATCTTCTGGGTGCCCATCCAAGTATGGATGCCTATTTGTTTGCACAATACGAAGTTTCATCCAGCAAATACTGAACTTTTGTGCTAAACTGAGGTCCAGCTGTAATACCTGCCTCCATACAATTACTGTTTTTTACTGGTTTCTTTCACGGCTATCCTGCTTGTAGTGCTTTACATAGATGAAGTACTACTGATGAACACAAAATATATACTATGGAAACATCATACGTTGTACAAATCCCTCAGTGTTGATTAATAGCAATAATAATCCACAAGCAATTGTGTTTTTATTTTTCCACATTTGTTCTATGGCCATTTTCCTGCAAGTTTGATTATATCAAGAAAGTGTTTAATGAATCAGGAAAAATAGCAATATATGGTAGAAGAGCTTTATGCACAGTGCTGAGACTTATTTCTTTTCGTTGCTGAAAATAGGACACTGGGGGCTAGTCGGTGCATTTATGGCACTAAGTTTTTACAGTCTTTCCTTACTAAAAGTCACACACAGATTTATAATTGCCAACATGCATTTCCAGTTGCTGAAAGTAATAGCTGCAATCTAAGGCAACAGAACTGCAAAAGCAGAGATGTGCATACATCGTGTTACATTTCTTAAGACATCAGACCCATGCCTTTAACAGAACTGCATTGCTCCACAAAAGCTTTTCAACAAGGTTACAGGCTTCCATACAGCCTCTTTTCCACCTTCTTTTTAAAATATAAACCCCTCTCGAAAGCTGATAAATTTCTGACTCTATTCCAACTGATCTTGTCTTAACATCCCTATAGAAGCAGGTATTTTATCCCACTTGTTGCGGATGGTCAGGTTCAGAATAACAGCTGCTGAATCTGATACTGAGCTGCACCATCCTTCCCTCCTAAGGAATATCTAGGAACAAGCTGTCCTGTTCTCAGGGGCTGGAGTTCCTGGATAGTTGTGTCCATACTTAGAGGAGTTTTCAGTCTCCACTGACCTCTTTGATTTCCCTTGCCTGGTATGACAATAAATTCTGAAATACATCAGAATAAGATAGGAAAATTATGAAATGAACCAGTAACATGATGATTCATGGAGGCATAACTTTTCAGTACTTTTTTAAAGGTAGTCTGACTGCTTTTTCACTGTGATACTAAATTTGCATAGAGTTCCTTACCCCTTGACAATGACTACTATAATCATCAAGCTCATCTTCTGAAACATTTTGTGTTGAAGAACACTCCTGTAAGGGCCATTTCTTTAGAATGATGTTTTATGGAATGTTTTTTCAGAAGTTCAGATATTGGATATAGCCTATGGAATTAAATACTCTCTTGCAACCTTACTACTTTTTGTCAGTTTGGTGGGATGAAGATACTGGACACTATCTGAATTTGACCAGTTAAGCACCTCTCTCACATAAATGAATAGCAAAGAGGAAGTTACCTCCAACATATAGCACTTGCCTTGCCCATCAAGCAGTGTAGAAACATCTAGTAGCTCCTCTTAGTAAAGGTACAATATCCTCAGTTACAGACACAATCCTCTTGACTGTACTAACCTCAGTTGATGTTTCGACTTGTAAGGATGAGAAGTGTAGCGGCTCTGCCATACTGTGAAGACACTTGGTGCAGCTGTTTCACACATTGTCATTTTGATACTTCCATTGTTATAAATTATACTGGCAAAGCTGTTAAAATAGCTCTGTTTAGATGCAAAGAATCCAGATTTTGCTTTTCTGTGAGGCTGAAGGCAGCCTCAGTGAACAGAGACCTAAAGCACTGACGTTTGGACATGTGTGGCACTTGCTGCTGAAAAACACTTGGCAAGTTAGCACCACGGATCAACAGGCTTCAAAGAGACATTTAAACTTTCCTATTAAGGATGGAAAAGTCATTTTGAAAACAGGATCTAGCCAGACACAGCCACATATTTGTGCAGGGGTACTTTAGAGCCATCCTTCATACAGATGTTCTATACAGCCTATTTAAAAAGAAAAGCTGTAAAGATTTTCTAAAAAAGAAGGTGGTGCAGTTTCCAATTTCTTCTGTGTGGTAAGAGTATTTTGCTCACCTGTTCAGACAGTACAATATATTATGTTCAGAGGGCTAGAATTCTCCAGATATGCATAGATTAACTGATCAAAACTCCTTTTTCTTTGCAATGTCTTGGCAGCCACTGATTGATAAGCCATAAAATGTTCATTCGTTGCCCAGAGCTTCCCATGAGTACTGAAGATTACACCATTCAACCAGTGCAGCAGAGCACTAAGCAGAATTAGAATACTTAGAATTATATTAATCTAAAGATCGTTTCTTTGGGGTAAAACAAGCAGATAATTTACATAATGTTGGTTATGCTTACTCCTCTGTATGTGAAACAATAAATGATTCACAGGGCTGAGAACACAATCACACTTTTCTCAAAGT
Source organism: Chaetura pelagica (assembly GCF_000747805.2). Taxonomy (NCBI): domain Eukaryota; kingdom Metazoa; phylum Chordata; class Aves; order Apodiformes; family Apodidae; genus Chaetura; species Chaetura pelagica. The sequence continues at coordinate 2,391,427 of NW_009953496.1, read as the reverse complement.
CAAGCAAAGTCTAGTGTAGTAGCCTTAATAACACAGCTTAGCAACCTTTGGAAACTGTTTATATAAACTTTGGATTTAAAAAATGTCTCACTTTTGATAAGGCCTTATGGAAACTCTGGACGGTTTTAATTTTTTTTCCATAAAAAGACTGGAACAGCAAAACAGTGAGATGAAGGCCTCCATAATCAGATGGCAACTAGTGAAATTATGCAGAGAAACAAGATCTATAGGGAAGCTTGATAGCATTTTTAGCAAGAACTCAAGGCATGGTTAAGAAAACCAGGATGGATGACAGAAGTTCCAGGAAAGACTGCATCAGATCGAGAAATCCATTTATGTATATCAACTGTAAATATGCCATCTCTGTCTACTAACTCTTGGAGGCTGAGAATATTCTGGGCAAGTATCACTAAATGGTCGATCTGTATTATTCCCAATATATGTTCTGGAAAGGTGCTAGAAACAGCATGCTAGGCTACTCGGAGTTTAGGTCCATCCTTACACAGTCAGTAAATTCTTATATAAAATATGTAAAAAGAGGACATCAGGAGAACTTATATTTTCTAAAACATACATATCATCGTCTTATCCAAAAGTACCTTTTTGTTTACTTTGCCAGGATCTTTATATCAGATGTTAATAAGGACAGAACTGTTGGATATCTGTCCAAATTGTGCTTGTTTTCAGGTAATGTTGTTATTTAGCATAGCCACAGATAGGAGGGCCATCAGAAAATTCTGTTTTCTTCTTCTGCAGTCATATACACATTGTAAGAAAAAAATGCAGCAAAGGAATCATTCAAAGTGTGAAGGGCATTGCCCTTTTTCAAGCAGAACTAATTCCCATAATCCAAAAAGAAGATTCTCCTCTGATAACTACACTGCTCCTGGGACCTTAGAACTCCAGAGCAAAGAGAG
>NW_009953496.1:2348332-2389939 GCF_000747805.2 Chaetura pelagica | reverse complement strand
CGGTTCGTTACCACAGCTATTTCCATTGACTGTGTCATGGTACCTGCAGCACCTAGAGCTATTTGTAAAGGTGCTCTTGCTGCTAACTGTCCCTCAGCAATTAGGGATTCAAATTCTTTTCTATGCTTCTGTGGTGACATCATCAACAAAATCTGTAAACTTATTATAATTAGGAAAATCATAACATGCCAGAAAGACCTAATAATTTGACATTCTAAACTGTAAGCTTGCCAGTGAATAACTTTTATGACCAAGCAGATCTGATCATCTTGGCTCTCTCTCAGCAAGAGTTTGCATCAGTCCGTTCTGTCCTCAGAAATGTCTATATGTATATTTTGTCTGCTGCCTTTGAATGTGCAATGACAATTCAAAGTTCTTGCCAAATATTTTTGCAGGTTCCAGTGACGCCTTGCTAATAAAAGCATTTTTCTCCACAGTAAAGAAGTAAGCAACATGTCCAAAAATGTACAGGTTCTGTGCATATTTTTATTTAGAATTTGGAGAAACTTGGCTCTCTTTCCCAGAAATTTCTGGAAACTTTAATAATTATCTGATGCAAAGGTACCAGAAAGATCAGCTTGTGCTCAAAGACGAGGACTGATTTTTTATTTTTTTTTTCCCTAATTCTTAAGGACAGCCCAAACAAAATTCTTCAAAGCTATTTGTTTCAATTCTGTGGAGTCCTGCAGCTAAGTGTTTACAGAGGTTCCAGTGATGTGCTGGATGTCAGTTTTACATGGATAAACGCAGAAATCAAGAAAAAGATTACTAAAAGTATCCTGAGTCTCACTTTTTAGCTTTTTATATCCTTTTCATAAAAGTACTTAGGCTGAAATACAATAAATCCTTGAACTGTAAGCCAAATGAACTCTTTATCTGTCTGTCTGTCTATACTACAGGCTTAGGACTGCTTGATTCGGGAAAAAAACACTCGATGTTTAGAAGATTTGTATCTTCTGATACTGAATTCCTGATACTTGGGACACCTAGTGAAGAACACTTTTACAGAAGAAAATACAAAAAAAAAACCTGCCAAAGCCCTCTATCTAACCTACCACAGAAAAGTTTTCCATTAAGTATATCTGCTTCTCTCTGATGCATCGTTCACTTCTTTAAAAGGAGTATTAGCATTGCCACCACTACTGAAACTAGGAAAAGAGAAGCACATGACATAGAAACTTTAAAGCTTTACATCTAGCTACATTTATTTTCTATCACAATTATGGTTTAAGCTTATATATATACATACATATATATACATGCATTCATACACATGTGAATATCTCTGATAATCATCCAATACCACAAACACAGAAACACACACATTAAAAACTCTTTGTTGCTGAATACATACATAATCACTGAAAAGTAGCTTTATTAGCCTTTAAAGAGAATGGTGAAAGAGGAAAAAGAAAAATATAAAAATTAGACTTTCATTGCCCAGACAGCCTAGGGAATTTAGCCATATATTTAGCCACTAAAACTAACTGAGAAAAAGTGTGTACCCTAATTCTTGGAAAAGACCAGCTTCAGTGTTTGGAAGATCATTAATAGAGGATCAAATGGTTGCAGAGCAAAACAGATACAAAACATCCAAGCTGACTGAAAGGTCACTTTGCTGAGCAAGTGTCTAAAAGATCTTTTTGAAAATCAAAACCTACCCAGGTAACAAAGGAAAACACTGCAAAACTCTGAGAAGGAATGACCCCTCTACATGATGTAGCACTGAACAGATCTTCTACAAAGCTTGCTGCACTGGGTGAAAATGTCTGGATGCATATGCATACCTACCTACCCTTTTTAAAGACACACTGTAACTACAACTACTAAAATCAGTGCACTTCAGTTACAGGAAAACTGATGTAAATCACATGAATATAACTTCTGTAATAGTAAAAAAACCAGAACAATGTGCAGTAAATACTGTATCTGACAAGAAGGGGGGGGGGAAAGGTAGCTAGAAAAGCTACTGATACCCACTAACAACTTACCAACAAAACCCTACTCAGTTTTTACATAATTTTTTTTAATTTTAGCCCAAGAGTTCAGCTGTTCTTACCAGACACTTTCAAACAAAAAGCAGTGTTTTTGTTCTGAGGGCTTGATCAAATGCTGGCTGAAATTCCAGGAAAGATTCCTATTGACTTGAGTGGCTTTTGGATGGAGCCCAGAAATTGTTAGATCTGCTTGCTTTGAAGAGACTGCAGAACTTCATACTCATGGTTAGTCCTGTGGAGCACCAGTATTTAAGAAACTGATCCTCCTTAATGACAAATCACACCTCCAAATTGCTTACACAGTGGTGATACCCTGGAGCTATGTAAGACCCTGAGCTGTCCTTCAGGTTTTTGCCACAAAAAATATTGCCAGTAAGTACTGTTCTGTTTCCACCTGCAGCATACTCTAAATGAAGGTAAATAAGGCATTCATGCAAGAAATTAACACATGGCATAAAATAATACTGAGCTTCAGGGTGAAAGCTAGTGTAGTGTCAGAGGGAAAACCAGTGTGTAACAGAGTGTGTGCAGTCCCAGGCACGGGCTCAGTAAAACAGCTCAAACCCCTGATAGATAGATTGACATAACAAGCACACAAACCAAAACAAACCGTCATCACTTGTGCTGTGGTCTAAAAAACCACAAAGTTGATTTTGTTTATTTAATGCTCCTTGATTTTCTCAATATGCCTGTGTTCTTCCAGATTATATATTTTGCTATTTTTTTTGCTAAACTCACATCTAAGTTATTTAATAAAACTTGTTTAATATATACTTTGCAATCTATGTAGTTTTATAAGCAATGTGATGCAAGTCCTAATTTTAGTTCTGTTTTGTGTGGGTTTGAGATATTTGGGGGGGGGCTGGAGGGAAACCAATGTCTATGAAAATCTCTATGGGACTCTCACAAGTGAAGCTGAAGAAACTCGCTAAAGGGCTACAGTCATGTAAAATTCTATGCCCAGCATCCTGAAGGTGTAGCAAAAGGGTCGAAAGCTAAGTGAACTTTCTCAGTCTCAGGCTCCACCAGACGTCAAAATATGCTGTTAACATTGTTTTATATTTTGGCTGACTCCATTAATTTCCATGGCCCATCTGAGATACATTAGCTGGGATCTCAGCACCAGAATGCTTGAGGTATTTCCTACTTCATTCAATTTCCTACTCGCAGGTTAAATTCTGGTATACCATCTGCGCTGGTACTTCCTAGGATGGCTGCTTCTTACATGGCAACTAAAGTGATTCCCAACACTGCCTGTGCCAGTGGCATTACAGCCTGGACACCCATGGGTACCCATTACACCCACACATCACTATGGTAGTATCCAGAGACCATAACAGATGCAAGAACCATTTATTAGGATTTTGTTAACTTCCACGAATGTACATGTGTGAACTAGTCCTCAGCTAGACTACAACACAGCACCCACATGGAAGGCAGCCAAGTTTGTGTAGCAACATTCTCAAAAAAATCTGAGAAAGTATTTGAGAATTAATTCAGAGCTTAACTAAAAAAAAAAAATTCTCTATGAAAAGATTCCAGCCATGAACACAGATGAGAAAACACATGCTGTAAGAGCAGCAAAATCTCTAGATATGTTGTAAAGTACTTGCTAGTTCATGAAGGTGAAAATTTAAGGGAAAATACCTAGGAATAGAAGAAACAGAGTTGGAGTGAACAGAACTGAATGCTGAATGTTTATGATGTACTGTGGATGTGTAGATGGATTAAGATGCTGGAAAGATGGCAAGGCAAACCGCAGTATCTCCCTAGAGACTATTTGGCTCCTGTTGCAGCCATTAAAAGGAGACATCCCGCTATGAGACAGCAGCAGGAGAGACAAGACCCACTTCTATGATACCTATGGGGTCTCTTGCATTATTATTGTAAAGAGGATATGAGAACTTGGGACAATAAACCCACTGCTACTCTCCAGATAAGCATACAACAGCTGCTAAATAAAACAAATACAGATGATGGTGTGAGTTTATTGGACTGTGTGGATTCAGTGGCCTGGCACATCAGAAGCCCAGAAGTATAAAATCTTGGTGGAGACTGGTACACAGTGCATCCTAATGCCATCAAATCATAAAGGGACAGAATCCACTGCTATTTCTGGAGTGACAGGAGGATCTCAAGAACTGACTGTTGTGGAGGCCAATGTGAGCCTCACTGGTAAAATATGGCAAATACGCCCTACAGTGACTGGCCTAGATGGTCCTTGCATCCTTGGCATAGACTGCCTCAGGAGAGGATATTTCCAGGGCCCGAAAGGGTATCAGTGGTCCTTTGTAGCTGTAGAGACCGAGGACACTGAAAAGCTGCATACTGTGCCTGGCCTTTCAGATGACCCTTCCCTAGTGGGATTGCTGAATGTCAAAGACCAGCAGGTGCCAATTTTCACTTCAACAGTGCACAGACAACGATATCACACCAACAGAGACTCTGTGATCCCCATTCATAAGCAGATCCGGCAACTGGAGAGCCAAGGTGTGATCAGCAGGACTCACTCACCCTTCAACAGTCCTATCTGGCCAGAGTGAAAGCCTGATGACGAGTGGAGGCTGACAGTGGACTATCATGGCCCGGATGAGGTTACACCACCCCACAGTGCTGCTGAGCTGGACATGCTTTAACTTCAGTACAAGCTGGAGTCGACAGCATCCAGGTGGTATGCCACTATTGACATTGTCATGCCTTTTTCCCTACTCCTCTAGCACCGGAGTGCAGGCCACAGTTTGCTTTCACATAGATTACAGTCCAATATACCTGGAATCGACTACCCCAGGGGTGGAAACAGAGCTCAGCCATTTTCCATGGACTGATCCACACTGCAATGGAGAAGGGTAGAGCTCCAGAACACCTGCAGTACATCGATGACATCATCGTGTGGGGTGTAACACCATAAGAAGTTTTCAAGAAAGATAAAAAGATCATCCAAATTCTCCTGGAAGCTGATTTTGCTGTGAAAGGACGCCAGGTCAAGGGACCTACATGAGAGATCCAGCTCCTGGGAATTAGATGGCAAGATGGACATCGCATAAGGGCTGCTTGCGAGAAAGAAAGTTTGGGACCAGGCCAAAGCATCATTGCACAAAATTGTTTCACTGTGCCAAAACTCTCCACAGAACAGCTGATCATATTTTCTGTGTCCCCTTACTGTGAAGTAGAAAATACAAGTCTGCTGCCTGCTGTCTTCTAAGGAAACCTCTCTGTAGGCTGTTGACATTGTACTTGGGCTTTGCTCTATCAATTTGCTTATTGGATAAAAAGGGGAAAGCAAAATAAGACAAAGGTCTTGAAAAGTAAAAGAAAGACGTGTGAGAGTTTCAAATGAAGAGTAAGCTGGGGGAGGAGGAAAAAGGTAAAAGGGAACCCTTTCTCTGGAATATGATTCACCAGGCCAGTTTCCAGTTAAGATTATTATAATCTCCTTTGTTTTAATATATTCAGCTGGGTAAGGAAATGACTTCATTTCAATGAGGGCTGTCTCAGGCTAAAACGAGCACCAGCTAATAGTAGACTAAAAACTCAGATCGTCTCTCTGACTCATTATATGTATTTCTACGGGAAGGCAGTAAATCACCCAGCTATTAGAAGTCATTTCTGCCTCTCTGCCAGGCAGTGACTCTCCTGAATGCAACATGGAAACATCTTCCAGCTCTGCCTGTCCTCCAGAAGCAACAGCTTCCTTGGTCTGACTGAAGGATTGCTCCGTGGCCCCAATCTCCCATTTCTTGGTTTTCAGTTGACACGTTATGACCTCTGCACTGTTACCACTCTCTTTTAGGACTTCCCTTCAGAGAATATTCTAATACTTTAATTTACTAGTGAGATTTCCAGAAGAAGAGCAGGGGAAATGCAGTATTTTTCAAGGAAGTGAAAAATCTTGTGTTTTGGGGGATCTCTGATAATAAAAAACAAGGAAGACAATTTTCCATCTGGGTCACTGTTTCCAGGAATGCTACCCATTCTGGGATCAAAAAGTGGACTGGACTCAATACAGCCATTTCTCCTCTCCCGGTAAAGCAATGCTGAAAAAAAATAATGTAAAAATTCCTAAAGGATATGAACAAAATGCTCACCTAACAGACATTACTTCTTTCCTCTTCTACCTTACCTTTTTCTTCATCTTCACTTTTTTTTTTCTTTTTTTTTTTAAGCAACACTACAGATATTTCAGGCTGCTCATTGCAGGAAAAATGCCTGTAAGACCAGTGTTGTGTTTATACACAGCCAAACACAGGACAGTATTGGACTGTAGAAAAGCCAAACAAAAATAATTCCTTACAAACTATTTTGCTGTCAACCTGTGCTGAAGTAGAGGTTCTCATAACCAAAACTTAAGGTGGATACTGAATCTTCCATTTGAATATTATGAAGATAGGAAGGTATTTATTTTAGGCATTAGTCCCTGATTTATCTCTGAAAGCCACAATGTAATTTTAAGGCCTGGTTGCTACAATTTTTTGAGGCTTTTTCACAGTCTTGTGTATTCAAATGTTGTAACACGTTAGATATGTTATGCTTTTTGATTTTGTTTGTGGGGGTTTTTTTGCACTAATGCCTCTCAGTATTGGCTTTCAAAGCACTAGAGAAACTCTTGCTTACAAAACACAGTTTCTGTAGCTGTCTAAGAGACTAGAAAAGACAAAGAGGTAGCTTAAGTTGAAAAATAATTTGACATAGCACTATGTTGACTAAGTGTTTGTTTAATCATTAAGTCACAGTAAATCATATTTTCAAAACATCAAAAATTCCTTGTTTAGACAGGTTTCCAGATGCGGTGCTAAAATGCAACACAAACATACATTGCTGGCACATAGCCCTGTCTTTTGCTATGTACAACTCCCTACAGTCACCCATACCAATGTTTATCAATATAATTTTAATTTGAGATGATCCTGATAACCTTTCCCAAAGTTTCAGTATACTTTGATTTGTTTTACATTATTTTATTAACTAACCATATTAGTGTTGCATTTTGAGTAATTTGTATCAGTGTTGCCTTCCTCCAGCACACGTTTCGTCATACAAACTGTTGTTGGCATTCTTTTATTTTTTCCTTCTCTCCCTGTGGCTTAATATCCAAGATGCGTGGGTTGTTGGGGTTTTCATCCCCTTCATCATGCAATAATAGAAGTAATTAATGTTTAGCTGTTTAACTTCCATTTTATGCAGAGTAGACATCTGATGATCAAATCCACGCAGTGTCGGCAATTAGACCAACTTACACAGCTGCACTTCCCCTTGCTAGCTGGAATGCACTTCACTTTCACTCTGAACTGCTTTGTGATCCACTTGATGTACAATGCTCCCCACACAGCTTTGAAATAAATCTGGGATATCGTTCTATCTTCAAGGCCAAAATAGAGAAGGGCTGTATGAAGCATTTGGGTAGGAGAAGGAGGGAGGGAGAGGAAAATGAAATTAAAAGGCAATGACTGCAGATGCCCAGGCTGTACATGGCACTAGAAAATCATTGTCAGCTTTGCTGTCACTGTCACACTAAACTTCCCAGATGTTCATATCTGGAAATGTCACAAAATGTCATGGCATAAGTTGGTGTATTTTGTTTTCTGCAGAAAGGGTGAACAATAATAAAACAGCCTCAGGAGTGTAAGGCTAGCCAACAGCAGCTTCTAAAGGTCTCAGTAAAACACCATGTGTGCTGGTTCTGGAAAAGAAGCAAAGATCACCTTCTTTCCTTTTTTTTTTTTTTCTTTCTTTCTTTCTTTCTTTCTTTCTTTCTTTCTTTCTTTCTTTCTTTCTTTCTTTCTTTCTTTCTTTCTTTCTTTCTTTCTTTCTTTCTTTCTTTCTTTCTTTCCTTTTTTAATACTATGGTGCTTGAGCTGATAGAAATTTTACATTTGAATTAAACACAAAGAAAAGGACCTTTTGTCATCTTCTCTGGATGTCAAAGCTTCCTTTGTCCAAGAGCTAAAATGCTGATGTCAGATTAGGCATTGATAGAGCCAGTACAAATTTGTTCCACATTCATTTATCTTCTAGAATTTGATGTAGTACCCTACAATTAAAAGCAGAACCCTCTGTGAAATAAGCTCTTCACCAGTGACATCAATGTGGGAGAAAGCTTTGCATTTTAAAGTGAGATCCTTCAAAGCACAGATTTTAACTTCACTACAAGGTCTGTGCATTTAAGTAAAGGCCAGGTCAGGTTCTCTCTGTGACATCTTCTTTCTCTCAAAGTACTTAAGTTTACTTTTTAGAAAGCGATGTAGCAGCATAACCAACTATACAGGCATACACTCAACAAGACACCCACCACTTAACCATTAAGACTAAGGATTATAAAATGGTATCTGCGGTCTATATATCCAAATAAAAAGGGTTTGGACAAAATTATTTTGACTCCTTTACAAAAGAAATAAGACAGGAAATAAATGGTCTACTTTTTTCTGCTTATAGAACTCAATACAGATCCAGAAGCTACAGTGAAAATCCTTTCCTTACAATCTTGCTCTTGCATGTAATTAAGTTCACGGTAATGTGTTAATATTCCAATGCTGTGACCTAGTTACAAAGCCAGACTGTCAAATGGTTAAAAGTGACCCACTTCCTTTCGTATTGGTTTTGACTAAGTCACTAAGTCCCTTTGCCATTCAGTTAATCATGTGCCTTTGCTTAATCTACACAGCCTGTGTGGGGCACATAAACTCTTGCATTTTTATAATGAGGCACCTCAACTACAAAATAGAGGTGGGGACAAGGAACAGATCAAGAATAAATGCTGAGCCAGAATAATTTGTTTTCAAAGAGGTATTTGCTCTGGGACAGTGATTCATTTCAATGTCTATTTCATATATGCCAAATGACTCAGATGTCATCATTTAGTCTTGTAGTCCTTGGTACATTAGTCTAATGTAACATCATTGAACAGCTGCATTCTCATTTATTTGAGGGACAGATGGCAGCTATGCTTTGGTCAATTGTAAATGTGTTCACTCAGAATTTCTTTTTCATCACGCTATACTTTATTCTGTGATGGTTGGCTCTACTCTTTTTCAGGGCTTTTTTTTGGGTTTTCCCCCCCCCCCCCCCCAACTTTTTTTTGGTGCAAACAACGCGAGGGACAGATGGCAGCTATGCTTTGGTCAATTGTAAATGTGTTCACTCAGAATTTCTTTTTCATCACGCTATACTTTATTCTGTGATGGTTGGCTCTACTCTTTTTCAGGGCTTTTTTTTGGGTTTTCCCCCCCCCCCCCCTAAGCTTTTATGAGTGCAAATGAGCTAGATAATCAGCAATCAACCTGACAAACATTTTATTTTTATTCTTTCCAGCTATTTTATAACATGCTACATTGAAAAAGATGGGTGAACTATTCTGTTTATTTAATAAAATCATATATCCGAGTGAGAGACACTACACATCAGTCTGGTTCTTTCTGTTGACATCTGAGGGAGGAAGAATTTACCTGGAAGCAGTCACTCATCATTCACCATTCCCTGGAACAGGAGAGTTGGCCTCCCACACTCAGTAAAACTGTAGGGAATGACAGTCAAAACCCTTTAACACAAACAATTGATACTATATTTAATATATTATGAAAGGAAACAGATTTTCAGAACCGTGTCCTTAATTCCTTGTTATTATCTCTGTTTCTCCACCTATTCCTACATGTTGGGCACAACAGCAGGCAGTAACTTCACTTACAGTACTTTTCCTCCAGGACACTCTGGCTCCTGGTACCACCAGGCTCCTGAAATTCATGGCACAGCTACCTCTCCTGAAGTGTTTCCTTGTTAACCCATTGCTCAGCTGGCTGGTGAAAGGCAGCCACTCTGGTTTATGCATTTGCCAGCTGCAGCATGTATACCACATATGCTCTGCTGAGAATGGGTGTGGAGCCTCCTGGATGGGAGCGGATGCTTGCCTTAGAGTGGATGTGTTTGACTGCAGGATGGAGCACACAGAGTGATGGAGAAACACAGCAAGCTAAGAGCCTGCAGCAAAAGACAAGATTAAGAGACTCTGAAGACAAGCAGTGAACAGGCTCAAAGCCAAACCTCAAAGCCAAAGTTTTGTAGAGGTTCAGAACAGACAATGCTGAATTCCTAGTAGCTCAAAAAACTCATGAAAGTTCCTGGACTGACAGCAAGACAGGATCCATGCAACAAACACGGTAGGCTGGGAGGGGAAAGAGAGATTTGTTGTCAAACCCTTTATTTTAATCCATCTCGACCAATAAATCTTGAGTTTTCTCTGTTTCAAGATCTACTCACCTAAAGTGTTTTAGGATTCCTCACTTGAAGGAATAGATGTGACCAGATCTCTAAGCTCTGACCTCTCTGCTTCCACACAGTAAATATATACCAGAATCAACTGAGAGTAAACTGACAGACAATACAGAAAATGTCTGTATTACTTTTGTACTGTTCATAATTCCTCTTCTTAAGTTTAGTTACTTTCCCATTTTGAACTTTCACAAACACACATGTGGAAAATTTGGTAGCAGCTCTGGTAGTAACCACTGCAAAATCTATATAATAAGGTGGCATAATTCCACTCTACTCTTTCCATATAGGCACCTCTCTGAAGTATTTGAATCAGCCTATTTTACAGAGACTATTTTAAGGATCTAAAAAGCTAAGTTTGCAGGAGGGGGATTAGCATGTGTCTTCTACATGTCAACGCTACACAATGAGACTCCATGAAAACATGTATACTTCCTACTCATAAGAACTTTCAGTTACAGCAGATAATGCCAAGAGGAAAGTGATACAGCTTTACAAGAGTACTTCACACCACAAGAATTTAAAAAAAAACAACAAAAGCAACCCACAACAAAAACATAACAAAAACAAACTGATGAAAGAAAAGCATTAAATAAAACAAGCAGAAACACTGCTAAGAAATAGCGTTGTGTTAGTAGACATCCCATGTGCCAATGAGCATTGACACAAACATGAGACTTCTAAAGAAACCTCTCATTTTGTTTCAGTTTCTACTACACTGTTTAGTCTTTATCCAGTGTAACAACTAAGCTGTTACTTTTATTTTGTGGTTTAATTGCATAGGCAATAGCTTATTTCAGGAAATTAATAACTGAAGTCCAGTGCCTGGAGTCTCCTAAACATTTCAAAGTATTTACAAAATTACATTTTTTTCTCCTTTCTTGTCAATATCTTATTTGGGGAGGAGAATGCCTTTGACATACTGGAGTTCAACAGTCCCCATTCATTAATATCAATACTATTGAAGCTATGTCTGTCTATATTTATTAAATGGAAAAAGTCCAGAGATACAAAACTTCTAGTATAATAATTCTTATCCCTCTAATTTGTTTTCTGGATTTGTTCACTGGTATCCAGTACTTACTCCTCTGCATCTCAGATTCTCTGCTTGAGTTGTTAGCTGTTCTCTTCACTGTACTAATACCTGAGGCAGAGTTTTCCTATGAAGTAGGTGTAATGTGTCATTTAAGATGAAGGTAGGAAAGATTCATATCAGAACACTGAAGTTTGCAGATCTAGCTTGGGTGCTACATAGCGTTTTTATAAAACATTTTCTTTCAAAGAAAAGGCCATCTTTTAAAAGCCAGCTTTTGACATTCAAAACCCCAGCAAGAAAAATAGAATTGTATTTTTTATTACTTAGATTGAAAAATATTGATCTAAAATAGTATTTGGAGGATGGGGTTATTAGTCGACCTATAGCAATGTAAAAGTATGCAAAACTGAAATTATACTGTAGAATTACTTCATTTTATTTCAAACCAAGAACCAAGAGTAAAAATATTGAGTTTTTGTCCCCATGGGCAGGAACAAAACTGTGGACAGCATTATTTTTAATGTATTGTTGTTTTATAGAAAGGTAAATAATTGTTTCTCACTTGGATCCTTCTCTACCTATAGAACCCTTTGAAGGGCTCCCAGCCCCATCTCTTGAATCCTTTTGCATCTTACATTTTTGGATGAGTAGATCACAACCAACCCTCAGCATTACCTATGTCTGGCCCTTATCAAACTCCTCTGTTTTGTGAGGACAGTAAAGGCAAGAGTCTCCCTTAGTTTCATGTTTTTATTGTTTTCAATACTTAGTAACAGATCTTTCTTTTCTGCCATGACTACACAACTTTATTTATCACTTCAGCCCATAGTGGTATACACACACTGGGGAAAAAAAACAAACAACAACAACACAAAAACAACAATAACCCACAAAAGCAAAAGAATATAAACATCAACCTCAAGGAGGTATACAGAACATTCTCAAAATAATACTGGAAAGAAAGTGGGCTTAGATACACAGCTTGAATATGGTTAGAGAAGAGGGCAGTACGTGGATTCACCAGCACAGCCTTTAAAGAAAACATAGTATAAGTGTGATAGAGTGATACTGAACAAGTTAAATACTGCTTGAGTTCTTGTCTCTGCATTCATTCCTGGCAACATGACAGTCCAATGTGAACTAAGAGGCATTGGTTACTGCCATTTCAATGAACTTCTAGGTATCATGCTGGAATTTCAATATTCTTTTGTGTTTGTGCATGCATGTAGGGTAGGTAGAATTATACGATAGGATCTTATCAACTGTAAAGCAGCCTGCAGTCAGGAAATCCCCACAGGAAAAAAAATTAAGGATCTTTGACAGACACTTCTTTCTTTCAGTCACTGCTTGCTCGCAAGAGGTTATAAACTAAAGATAGCCTGCACTAGTTCCTGCTCCTTCAAAGGGCTAAAGCTAAAAACACAATTTCAAGAAAGACTCCTAAATGAAAGGAGTTCCTTTCTGTCAAGGAGGACTATGACTATGCTGCAGGATCCTCTTACCTCAAATTTCTAAATAAAATCCTAGAGTCTGCTTTTCTTATTTCTTCTGTATTTACAAAGTTATTTATTGTCTATACAGTCTGGTTAGAGCCACCAAACCAGATTTCATCCTTTCACATGGATGTATATTTATCTGTACTCTTGGGGTCACTGCAACACACCATGTACTTAGCTCAGTTATTTGGCAGAATCCTTCTGTTTCACCCTTCACCTGCTCTAGATTAAAAGTGGTCAGAGCCTGGGGTTCCAACACCTATGTGAACAGCATGTCCTGGAAGGCTCCATTACCTTAGAAGTGAGATTCACTTATGGATTCCTCACTTTCCAGAGGACAAGCCCCTATAGGTAGTTCTGGTGACACTAAACTTTGTCTTCAATGCACAGTAGAAGGCCAATTACTTTACCAACCAATGGGTTTTTAATAAAAATTGCTCAGTTTCTCTCCTCACTAAATAAGATTTCTTCTTTGGTGATCACTAGGAAACTACAGGGAATTCAGACATGTAATTTAAAGCATGAAGTCAATATGTGGCTGCCAGTTTTGTTCACTCCAGCCACTGTTGTAAGCTGTGATGTAAAGGAGGGCTACCTATGTTTTTCTCCTTTAAAATGATAATTAAAGAGATATTATAGTTCACTTTAACCCCCCTGATGGCTGCAGCAAGACACTAGTAACTGGAGTAGTACACTTACACTTTCGTGAGCACTGTTTCCTTTTCAGAAAGAGGCCTAAATCCTAGTGGGTTTATATATTTATATATATACATATATATATATATAGGCATAAAGTGGTGGAAAAAAATATGTAAGAAACTGAGAATATGCAAGGTCTATTAAGAATCATAAGAGGAAATCCCATATTTTTATTTTTTTTCAAATGGGCCATTCATCTAAGTAAGGCTTCCTGAACTGAGCCTGTGGAAGCAGTAAAACTGGTCTCAAATATCCAACAATTTAATTGGAGTGCAGTCTCTTCCTAATGAATCAGATGGGAAAAAACAAAAACAAAAAACAAAAACACAACAAACAAACAAAAAAAAAAACAAAGCAAAACTCAACCCACAACAGTCTTTAAGTGATCCGCATTTTCTTAACTTTGAATATTGTAACCCTGCATTGGTTTGAACTATGCTTAAAGTAAGAGTAAGGATATTCTTTGCAAGTCCATGATAGGGATGAGCTCCTAAGCTCTCTTAGACCATGGTAGGTCTCACTTTCTTAAAATCATACAATGTTTTGGGTTGGAAGGGACCTTAAAGATCATCCAGTTTCAACCCCCCTGCATGGGCAGGGACTAAACCAGGCTACTCAAAGGCGTATCCAACCTGGCCTTGAACATCTCAAGGATGAGGCATTCACAACCTTCCTGGGAAACTTGTTCCAGCATGTCACCACCCTCACAGTGAATAATTTCTTCCTAATGTCTAACCTAAATCAACCCTCTTGCAGTTTAAAACCATTATCCCTCACCAGATGTTATAGCAGCCACAGGATGTTTTGCAGGCTGACAAGTTCCTGCCATGTGCTCCTCCACATTTCGCTGGCACTGTTCTGAAAGAGCGTAAAACATCTGGCTCTGCTGGTTTCACACCCACATAGTAAAATTTGTCCAATTTTTGGTTCCTTTGCCCTGGTAGATTTACTCAGAGAAGAGAAGATGACATCTCCATTTCATTCTTCCTCACTGCCATGTAGTAGCCAAGCTGTCCAAGCCATTAGAACATTTAAGTGTGTACTTAGTTATATACATGCTTCGCTGAGTCCTAGGCTGTATAATCATGTACAGAATCAACTATTGCTTAAAGTAACAACTGTATTTTCGATAAATGTCAAAGGCATTTCCAATCCTGGATGGGTGCTTTTTAATGTGTCAAAAAACCCGAAAATAAACACACACTGCTAGAAACTCTTAAAAATCAAACACGTTTGTCTTCAACTATAGCAGTTACTCCCATAAAATAAATATTCCAATCCTTTCATTTGTCTTCAGAAAGTAAAGCTTCTCATTTGTGTAAACATATCTGTGTAAAATTACAAAATTGGAACAGTTCTTATGTAAATCATACCTTATATTGTATCTTCTTTCTTCACATTCTCAGTCCATGCAGCTAACACAAAATATGTCACTAAATGGGCACTAAGTGCTACGCAAGACAGGGAAGGAACTCTGCTTCACAGAATAGGTAGTACTCTCTTTAATCTCTTACCTATTCCTATGGAGGGAAAAACCCCCAAACAAACAAACAAAAAACTGCAACCAAAATAAAACAACCCCTACAATCAAAAACCCCAACACCAGTCACAACAAAAAAAACCTGAACATGATACACCCACATGAATTAATGAGGGAATTTTATTCTCATCACAAAAGAAAAAAAAAAAAAAAAAAAAAAAAGCAGTACAATTTGGCTCTTTTGAGCTCTTAAACGCATTCTATATGTAGTCACTATGGTCAATTTTGCACTGAAGTTTTGCTGACCTAGTGGAAATTTTTGCTTTTAGACTCAAAATACCATCCACTTCCATATTTTCATTTTCCACCCAAGGAGGCTGCATTGCGCAGAACACACAAAGCACCTCATTGCTTTCAACAGCAGTTCAAAACTCAGAGAAACTAAGCTGTTGGTTACACACACATTCACTGGTGCTGATGATTGTCATATTATGGCTCCATTTCTTGCCTTTTAGGAGGTAGAAGCACTTAGCAACATAATCCTCATTAGATTAGTAATCAGAAGGCTTTTTCTAGCACTAACACTATATTCTTTCTACAGTTCAGAAAATTATTCCAGTAAACAAACACTTGCAAACTCTTTTAATTATACCTGGCTTCTAGAGAATGTCAAATGAATCAATACATTTAAGAAGTTTGTAAAGTGCTGAAAGTCCTCTAAACAAGAATCATTAACAGAGAAGCTAGCTTATAAAAATCACAGGTATTTTTCATATATTTAATAGAAATAGCCTTCAGGCAAAAACAATCTTAAACTAAAGTACTTTAACTAAAGATACGGATCATTAGGTGACAACTAAAAATAATTTTTTCTTAAAGTGATATTTCATTATGCCTAGTCACAGTAATATATTACACCTGTAGCTCTACTTTCAATGAAACTTCTTGAAAAGGAAAAATGTGTAATACTATCACATTAATAAAGGTCATTCACTTCTCTTCCATAAAGAAAAATTTAGGGAAATAAGGGAAGTCTTACCCTTAAATGGGTAAGAGTACATGTACCTCACACACACAACAATTGGAATTAATGGTGACTATGTCAAAACACATACTCTAATCTGTTGTTGGCCTATTCAACAGAACAAGAGGAAATTATTTTAAAAGTAGCACAAACCAGGGACCTGAAAAATCATAGTAAGTGCTTGGAAAGTGACACAGATTCACTTTGCTGTGAAAGGTCATTGATTTAAAAAGTCTCAAGAGATTTCCAGTAAAAATTTCAAACCCCATTGCAGTAGAGAGTCAAATGCTGCAGTGCAAGTCAACCAGGATTAAGCAATAATCAAGAGGCATTTCCCCCTGACAAGAGCAGGGAAGAAAGGTTTGCAGCCAAGGTAGGCTCAGTAACGAAGCAGACTTTCAAGTACACCAAAGAGCAAGGCAACAAAACACACACATAAGCATTACTTCAAGGGCCAGGCTGCCCCTGAAACACACTGAACAAGACAGCGCAAAAGCAATGAGGTAACCACAGTCAAGCTCCTGTACAAGCCCAAAATGTATCAGGCTCTTACCTACGAAGGGGATCAGCTGCAGCCTAGTGAT
This sequence comes from Chaetura pelagica, assembly GCF_000747805.2. Lineage (NCBI taxonomy): Eukaryota > Metazoa > Chordata > Aves > Apodiformes > Apodidae > Chaetura > Chaetura pelagica. The sequence goes on along the minus strand of NW_009953496.1, from coordinate 2,373,364 downwards.
GGTCTATTAGAAACTGATGGGAACTTGAGAAACAGCTGTAAAACTAGGCATAATATTTACACACACTGAGAAGAACCTGGTGTTTGATTTTTACTCATTTCTGGTCATTTTGTGGAGCTGTCTCATTAGCCAGTAGTACTCAAGACAACTGCAGTAAAAGAAAAACTCTGAAGGAAACAGTTTCCTTCAACCCCTCATTAAGAGCTAGGGAGGAGACCCTGTGAATGACAATTCTGCATTGATGCTTAGATGTAACTCCCATTGACTCAGGTTAAAAAAAAAGAATCAACAATAATAATAGCCATCCAACAATCTAAATCCAGATGCACCAGCTTGGAAATTAAAAGCCTTTACTTACCATGTCATCAGCAATGACAAGGCTATTTGTACTGCAAAATGGAAGACAGTTAGTGGGTAAACAGAAGGAATCTTACCAGATGCAGTCCCTCTTGACTTACCTCAGTGCTCTTCTCAGTTGTAGGTTTTGGTCATTTGATCTTAGTTTTGTTGCTGTGTGTTAGAAAGTGCTTGTTTGACCTGAATGTAGCAACACATGCAACAAATAATCTGCGTATGATCAAGAGGAAACCACTGTAGGATTGCACAGTGGCTGAGGGCAAGGACTTCATGTGACTTAGGCTACTTAAAACTGTAATCCAATGCAGAAAGAACAATCTGTGTGATCAATTTGAGATTATTAGCAGTATCAGTATCACAAACAAAGAAGTTCAGTGAAGACTTTCCCTTTCACCAGAGGATGCTCCAGAATCACTTAGGTAAGGCATGCAGTACACTAATGGACTGAGTACCGCTTGTGGTTTTGGTTTTTTTTCAAATGAGTAATTGTAGTATACTGTTCTTTTTGATCACAAAATATGACAATATTAGAAATACAAACAGAAGGTTATCTTCAAATCATGGTAAATGTACCTTTAAGGCAATGTGAAACAAGTTACTACAGTTCTGCGGAGCACTCTGATTGGTGGAAGATAATACATGATGCATAAATGTTTTCAGAAGAAATGTCTATATGCTAGGACATGCCACAGTTATTTCTTTCTCTTTAAAATCAGCATTCATTGCATCATACACCAAAGTTTTGGTATTAATTTCAGAAAGAGAATATGAATTGTCAGAATACAGATCTGAAAAGATTCTAAAACCTGGTGGTTTCATGTATCTCAAAAAAACCTTTTTGTTATGACAGTTATTTCCAGAAAGGTTTGGTGACTGTTTTCTGGAAGGCACATTGAAGTGCTAACTAATTGCATTCACACACTATTTGCCATGTCATCAAGGGGGAGCATTTTATGGCTGGATGCAGCTAGATTAAAATCAATTTAAAAGATGAGTTTGTTTTATCATGTGTTTTTATTTAGTCTGACAGCTGCTTTTTGAATGGCACTGAAAAGGGTGTAGGAACCAGTTATATTCTCTCTGAATAAACCAGTTGTTATATTCTTTAGCTTTTATAGGTGATGCATTTCATAAAAGAGGCAGGTCAAAGAAAGAGTTCAAATTCTGCCTTTTGTCATGCCTGAAGTCCTCTCCCAAAACTGAGCAATCTGTATTGTCTGTACTGCAATGAGGCAAGTTCAAAGCAAAGATCTGGGGCTAAAGCAAAGGAATACATAAATATTGGTAGAAATTACAGAGGTATGAGTATGAAGATATCACTTGGGAAGCTGAAAAGAGGTTTCAAAAAAGAAAGAAATGGAGAAATGTAAGGAAGAGTACTAGAGCCTTTTTCCCCTAACGTTCTCCTTTTGCTTGCTTTCCTGTGATTGCTGTACCTTTTGACCCTTTGAGATAAATGATAGCCACTTACACAGCTTCTTCATGTATCCTGTAAACATACACTTATTCAACTTCAAATTTGTCACAAAGCATTAACACTGGTTTAATGATATGGCCCACACTTCAAAACTCTCTTAGTAACAGAGACGGTGACGCACAGCATCACTGAAACTGCTTCTACTCACCAAACAAGAAATACTTCAGCATTACCTGAAGCTTCAAGCCAATGTGCTTGCCAATGTGCTTATGCTGGGTTGTTTTGTTATGCAGGAAGTCTAAGGTTTCTGTTCCTAAATTTTTCTGTTGAACTCTCAATTCCAGTTGACCTTGCGACAGACACCAACATTACAACGTTGGCAAGACAGAAAAGATGAACTGCAAAGTATTTGTAGAGTAGATAACAAGGGAAGTTGTAGAATTATCTAAGCTTGCACAGAGGACTTCTATATCAACTCTTTTAAAATGCAAACTAAGTTGACAAGATTGATTATTTGGCTATTGATTGAATTTTTGGTTGTGGTGGCAGCCTACTAAAATCCCATGTAGAATGTGCCAGTCTCTTGAAAAGCAATCCAGAAGATGAAACACGAAAATGTTGTAAGCCACTATGGCTTTCTATATTTTTGCTCAATTATTGTTAGGGGGTTTGTTTTTTTGTGTTTGTTTGGGTTATTTAAATTATTATTATTTTGTGGGTTTGGGGTGGTTTTTTTGGTGGGTTTTGGGGGGTTTTTTTGGCAAGGAGAGTGGTAATACCAAGTTCCTTACTTTTTTGGAATTGAAGGTGATAGAATTCTTCCAGTTGGTTTCTGGCAGTATTAAAAGTATATTCTGCATGGGAAAAGGTGAAGAACTAACTCCAGCATGAAAGAGGAGGAAATACTTCCTTTGGTTAATGCTAGAAGGGCAGTCTTCCAGTACAGGTGGAATAGTAAACACAGTTGGTAGATGAGAAGCTGAACATGAGTTGGCAATGTGCACTTGCAGCCAAGAAAGCCAACTGTGTCCTGGACTGCATCAAAAGAAGCACATCCAGTAGATCAAGGGAGGTGATTCTCCTCCTTCACTGGGTTCTCATGAGACCCTACGTGGAATACTGTGTCCAGTTCTGGAGCTCCCAACATAAGAAGAACCTTGATCTCCTGGGGGAAGTCCAGAGGAGGGCCACAAAGATGATAAGAGGGCTAGAGGACCTCTCCTATGAAGAGAGGCTGAGAGCGTTGGGGCTGTTCAGCCTGGAGAAGAGAAGGCTGCAAGGAGACCTTATAGCACCTTCCAGTACCTGAAGAGGGCCTACAGGAAAGCTGGGGAGGGACTTGTTATAAGGGCTTGTAGTGAGATGACAAGAGGTAATGGTTTTAAACTGAAAGAAGAGAGATTTAGGTTAGAGATCAGGAGGAAATTCTTTAGTGTGAGGGTAGCGAGACACTGGAACAGGCTGCCCAGATATGCTGTGAAAGCTCTATCCCTGGAAGTGTTCAAGTCCAGGCTGGATGGGACTCTGAGCAGCCTGATCTTGTGGGTGGTGTCCCTGCCCATGCAGGGGGGCTGGATCTAGATGGTCTTTAAGGTCCCTTCCAACCTTAACCATTCTATTATTCTCAAAACATAAAGAAATTAAGATTTCATTGTCTGTATAACTAAGCAATATGGTGTAAAATTGCTGCAAGAACAGAGACATGGAATGTAGAAAAATACATAATTGTAAAACTTTGGCACTGCTTTTACCATATTTTAATGTTATTTTGCTTGTTTATTTATAGAAAGCAACTGTGAAAATGCACTACCCATTTATCAATATGCAGATAGTTTTATGAGTCCTGAGCAAAAGAACATCTTAAGCTTAGATAGTGAGCAAATAAGCAAGCCTGGGATTTCTTAGGGTCTAGCAATTTTAACTGTCAGAATACATTAGGAAAGAAAAGGTATTGTGGCTTATATACTTTTCATACCTCTACATTTTCAAAAATATGTACAAATGTACATCAAGCTGTTTAATTTCTTCCTCAATACAGACTTCATCTTTAGACAGCAGCTTTAGTACCTCTACCCTTAGCTGATAAATTGTATCCTTTGCTTTATTACTCACAAATATCCCTTTTAAAACTGGAGGAAAACTGTTGCGTGCAAAACCATTTCATAAAGCTTTGCTTCTTCTAAACTGAAATAATAAAATAACTACAGACAAACTCTATTCCTGAATCTTTTTCTAAAGGATAATTAATAAGCAAGATATGTCATTGTGACTGCACTGACTGTTTTCGTCTTTCCATTGTGTGGGTTTCTGGCCTGCAAAGGCTCCCTACATCTCTTCTGAATCAAACCAAGTGACCCAATAGCTAACACACATCAAGCTTTCAGGTCTTCCTTTACCCCTTCCTTTTTGCTCTCACCCCTTCCTTTTTGTTCTCTCACTTCAGTAAGATTTTCTTACAGTAATGTCCTGGTTTGAGCCAGGATGAAGACAATTTTCTTTTTGCTGATTTTTTTTTCCTTCAGTAAGCTTTCTTTTAACTAGCAAGTGTGCTCTAGCTGAGCTGGTAAGACACTGGAATGTTTTTTTAACTACTGAGGCTTCAAGGTCGCACCTTCACTCTGCCGGCTCAGACACTATGGGGAGATCTGTGACCCCCCCATAGGAGGCTGAGTTAGACAGACAGAAAAATTGGCCAGAAATATTCCATTCCATATATCCATGTAAGCTCAGAGGAAGGTCAGAGATCACAGAAGACAACTTCCTTCCTTCTTCTTCCCTTCTTTTCCATCCATGGCTGGTGTCCGGGGAGGACTCCATCCATCCATCACCGTTGACCTTTAGGCTCCAGCTCTCCTGACCCTCATCACTCTCCGCTCTTCTCCAGCAGCAGCTCCGGGATTTCTCTGGACTCTCCCAGCTCAGGGGAGTGCTGTGGGAGTTGCTGGGGGGGGAGGCTAGAGGATTTTGCTCATACCTGAACATATTTGTATATGATTATATATATTTTCTTACATCATTAGTGTTTAATTAAAGCTGTGTAGTTTAGTTTTCAATCCAGCCAAGTCTCTCTCTTTTTCTCTCTCTCCTTCCCTACCTGGGTGGGAGGGGGAGGGGATCGAGAGCATTGTTGTCGGACCCGAGTCAAACGGTGATGAGTAACTTGGTGCAGCTCTTAAGATTCAAGAACATAATTTCTTAAAGACTTCTTCCAGACACCGGAGCTTCATAATACACTTTTAAGGAAGTGTTCAAATGGGGGATGTACCTAACCTCCAGCTAAGAATTTGCTTTTCAGCTCCTGGTTGAATGTTTTTTAATACTTTTTAATAAACATTCCTGCCATTTGTTTGCATGGTTTAGCTCTTCTGAGAAGCTTCAGCAATAAATGATGAACTTGGAAGTAAGGTTACAGTTAAGCATTGTCAGGTTAGCTAAAACTATCTGTGCTTTAGACTATGATCTTCTATAATCAGGGGACAGAAATAGGTACCATTGAAGTATGCTTCATTTCATTGTAAGGGCAATGGATTCAAACTTGAGCACAGGAAGTTCCACCTCAGCATGAGGAAGAACTTCTTTACTGTGGGGATTACAGAGCACTGGAACAGGTTTCCCAGAGAGATTGTGGAGTCGTCTTCTTTGGAGAGTTTCAAGACCTGTCTGGATGTGTTCCTCAGTGATCTGCCCCAGTTTTTTTGGTCCTGCTCTGGCAGGGAGCTTGGACTCAATCATCTTCGGAGGTCCCTTCTAATCCCTAATACTTTGTGATTTTGTGATTCTATGATGTGAGGTATTTGCCCTTGCTTGATGTAGCTGTTTCTCTTCATTGGGAAGTGAAGGAGTGAATGACTCACTTAAGGTGAAATAACTAGCTTGTAGCTTTTACTGGGTGAAAAGAATCTCAGTTTAGATGTCTGAAAAGGAGGCAAATGTGACCCCAGCTGATAGGGATATCTTCCAGGAAAACCTGAATCTAAAATATAAGCTGCTTTCTCAATGCAGTTCCACTCAATCAGGGGTGAGAGCTTGAAACAAAAAATACGTTGATTACAGAAATGAATGTATATCTTGTATCTGTGCAGATTGAGTTGGCCTTTTGAAACACCAGAGAATTACTGAACAAAAATCCCTAATGCCATTTGTTCTACTGGCATGTCTAAGTCTGCTATGCATGAACTCCACATTGAACAATCCTTCCTAAGCTGTAATTCAGACTGAAAAATTCAGTGGTTTCTCTTGCCAGTTAGCTCTCTTGCCAGTAAGCTCTCTTCCATGAATTTGCCATTAATTTAGCTGTACTTCAAAAGTGCTACAGCATGATACAAATGTACTACTAAGCCTTCTAAAATATAGTAATAAATAACAGCAATTAATTGAAATCCAGGATCCAAACACTGAAAAAGGCAATGATTACTTTTGGCAAGATCCCATGGTGTCCTGAAAATCTAACATTTGGTAAAGACACCAATCTACTGAAAACCAGACAAGGGCTAGAATAATTCTCCAGCAGATTTTGAACATCAGAGAAAATAAAAACAATGGGAAACAAATAGGGACACAGTATATTGCATATGAGAACATAAATTAAAATCACAGATGCTCATTTTCAAATAGTATTAATTCGCTCTTCTTTGTGTTTGCAGGAAAATGCATATGCTGAAAGGAAAAGCTTTTCAGACTAAAGGCTTCATAAAGGTGTAAACTCATGGATGTCATTACAGCCACAAAAATCTGCACCTGTTAAGAACAAACCTATTACCTTAAGGTCCACAACTTAGATTTTGTTCTTCTAATCCTTTTGAACTTCCTTTTAATCAATGATCAGTAACCTGTATTGAAATACAAGCAATTTAACAATGTTTAAAGGCTTTCAGACTTGCACCTGGTCAGACATCTCCCCTCCTTTAGAAATCCACAAACTATGCAAAAGTAGCACAGTAGGACAAACTAGCATGTATTTGGCCAAGTTTCTGGCATGATATGGGGGTATAGCTCAGCAACTTTTTTAGTATAAGAAATCCTTCCAAAATTATAAAAGGTGTAATTTTGCCAGGAAATGACAGAAATTGACAGAAATATTTGAACTGCCTGCACCATGTTCCGTATTCATTAGTTTGTTAGACACAAAACGGCACACTGAGTCCAAAACCCAATTTAGAAAATGCCACAAGAAATATCCCACCTCTACAACTTTGCACTATCAGAACAGGCCCAGCAAAAATGCCTAAGATAAAACAGATCTCTGAGAAAGAACTGCTCTTCATGGTTAATGAGGGCTCCTTGAGGGGGAAGGTAAACAAGCTAGAAGAGTAATGCTAGGGAAGGAAAGCAGATGCTCATATCATGTCTCTTCTGCAATAGGGACATACAGCCTGAAAGGCTATTCTTCTATGAGGACAAAATTTGGTAACAGCAAGAATATCAGAATTCAGAGAGAGGTTGTTCCAGAGTACTAAATCAAGCTAAAAAATAAGAAAATCACAATATATTCCTTACTTTAGTTGTAAAGTCTTTCAGGCAAAGAAACGATAAAATGATATTTTCAAAGCCAGATCTAACGTGAAACAGAAGCTGACAGATGTGATACGATGCACCAAGGTAAAGCAGAAATTGAATGCAGTTTCTTTGAAAAGTGATGAAAATCTACTGTATTTTTTAGTACTGGTGGTGTGTGATCCTCAAAAGTATCACCACCACCTACTGAGCAATTCTGATCTTATTCCACTCCCTAGCCCCAGATCTCAGATATGCAATTTCAGCAACAGAGAAAAGAGCTGAGACGAGATGAGCATTGAATCACCAGTACTTTGTACTCCAGCACTCTGACAGAGGCTGAGACAGTGTCTCTAGCAGCAAAAGTTGATGGGGATCCAGGCTGCTCTGCTTGTAGCTGTGCTTCCTGGGGTCCTCCTCAACAACCCACCTCTCCTTGGCAGAGGCTGCAGAAGTGGCACCCAATACAGTGCCACTGGTCCTCTTGAATTGCCTCCCCTTCCCTAAGTTCAGTGATGGATCTCACCCTTCAGAGGCTGTAAGCAGACTCAGTGCTACACTCTCTGCTCTGGCTGTAGGCTACTACTTTGCACACAGGGGTTCTGTAACCGTTAGGTTGAGTCATACTAGTAGGGCAACCTAAAGGGGCCTTAATGAAACTGAACTGGGCTTCTCAATACTGGCCTTCAGCAGAGGAAGATTTACTCAGTCATTTGCCCATCAGCTGCCCAAAGCAGGACATTAGACACTGTGCATGTTCCCACAGAACTTTTTGTGAATTCTCATGGAAACTGGGACAGGCTGTACTGCCATGGGCTTCAGCTGGCAGAACATGAATGAGAGATCACAGCACCTAAATGGAAGGAAACCTCTATTCTGCATGACACATGCTGATCAGATTAATTATGAGAAGTTTGCTATCACATCCAGTACTTTCAACTGTCACAATGGATCATCTGAGAGGATAATTCCAGCAGTCTCATCTATAGTCTTGACATGCCTTTTTGTTATGGCTTTTCTTTTTCCTGCTCACATCCTTTGATGATGTGGGATACAGTATTTACCAAAGGTAAAACTGATAAAGTTAGGATATTTGCAAAAAGCACCAACAAGAAATGTTCTTACAGATATGGTAATTGCAGGGAACCATAACGTGGAAGATTTGAATTGAGATCTTGGAAAAGGGTATCTTGCCTCTAACTGAGATAATGTCTCTTAATCTTTGAAAATAACAACATGAGTAATATTCTGCTTTACAATGAAAACAAAGGCAAAGCACAGCAGTGCTCTCTTTAAAAAACTATCCATTGGCACTACTGCAAATAGTATGAATACAATTGGTTAATAATTTATTAAGCTTTCAGAAATAAGTCTAAAAACCTCCTGCTAATAACCTTCTGATCTCAGGATTTTGGTAAGAGGGACATTTTACCAACTACCCTGCTGCTTGCCACCATAATTCAAAGAGATTTAGTACCTACGCTCATTTGGGGGAAACTCTAGTTTCAATCCAAAACTTGCAGCAAATCAATATAATTTGCATTACAATACATGGTCCGATTCAAGTGAGAGGATATTTTTTAATGATCTCCCACTGTGTATCACTTTCATGTTTTATTGTTGAAATGTTATTTCAGTACCAGTAATTTCGCCTGGAAAAAAGTCTGCTTTTGTTTCTGCCCCTGTCAGCTGCTTTATTTCAGCATTGCCTAAGTTATGCAACATTTTTCATCAGCTCCACCTTCATCACAACTAAACTATGCCACTAACTTCACAAAGTATGCACTTAAAAAAAAAATAAAAACACACAAAAAAAACCCCAAAATGACCAAAAAACTCCAAATCAATGGAAAAACCTCACCCAAAAAAACCTACAACAAAACAACAAACAAAAAAACCCAGCCACAATAACACATATGACAACGTTTCTAACTACGTTTCTACTGACATCCTTCTCTCTCTTCCTTGGAGTTAATAGAGAAAAGGAAAGCTCACTGACCAAGAACCATCCAAATTCCATTTCTTTCAGCACAGCAGCAATCCTAGGCAATTTTATGGTATGATATTAATGTCTGATATTATTCTTTGAAACCTTATCAGAACTGCTGTCTGACTACTTAATATCTCTAATCCATCCTCATAGAAAAGGAAAAAAAGAAAAATTAAGGGGAGTGAGATAAATACCAAAATGTAGTAAGTTGTCTGCATTTCCTGATTATTTTTAATATATGTATTTGCTTAGGACACTAGAAAACATTGCCATCTTTCGTTTTAAGAGAATAATATATTCAAAAAGTGGCTGAAAATCACCAGTAACTAAGACATCAGTGTTTTGCCTGCACTTTAATGTATACATCTCAAAACTTAACAAATTTGGGAAAAAACTACTTCTTTCTGTCAGAGATTCAGAAAGAGCTGTACAGTGTGGTAAATGATATGGCCAAGGTCATCCATGAGGCCTATGGCACAGCCTGACCTATACTGTCATTTTCTTCAGTCTCAGTTCCAGCCTACAGTAGAGATGTTAATATTAATGAAAGACACATGACAAAAAAAGTTTGTAATTACTTAAAGAGGGTGCTTGTAGATCTTTGGCAATATCACGATATAGCGCTGCAATCTATCTTCTTACCAATAATGCATCCATAATACCATGGAGTTATAGCATGCACAGAAAAAGATAATAGTAGAAAGAACGCAGAGAAGAAACTGAAAATACTTCGGAGATAGACAAGAAAACCAAAAGAACATTCTATATGTGCTAACTTGGTATACTCAGAAATCCAGATTCAACTGTGCAAGGTGTAAGAACAAATCCCTCTGCATAAGATATCATAAGGTGTAGTGTGACTAGAATCAGGACTAGATGCCTCCATCTACACTAGCCTGTAGTGAAGACTAACAGGAACAGATTTGCTGAACTAAACAGTTAGTGCTGAGGACGTGATGCTCTCATATTTGAGAGGTTTTTTTCTTTTAAAAGCCCTAATTCTGTGCCAAGTCCTGAGTTTGCTTTCATAACAAAAGCATGTGAGGTTTGTTCCTGGCAATCCTGCTTTAGTTTGATCCAAATGGGTTCCAGTTGAAATCCTCATTGTGAACCATAGCCCTGAAGTTGGGAATGGAGATTCACTTCAAAAGCCCACTCCTGATCCAAGCTTAAACACTATCACAAATGCATTCAATATACCTTGTAGAGAAAAACAGGTACCCAGGTTAAGTACACTGACTAGTTCTGACAAAGGATGCTTAATAAGAAATAATAACATGAAATTAGGCAAATAAAAAAGTTAGATAGGCTATGGAATACCTGAAGGTCCATTTTTTCCATTTATCTGTGAACTTTGCATACTGGAGCATTTTAACTACCAACAACAACCAGCAATGTCTGAGAATGAAAAGAGAAAAAAAATAATTCCAAACCCTTTAAAATCCTTGATTTAAAGGAAATTATTGATTTGCCTTCAACCATCACAACTCACCTAGCTATGGACTGCAAAAGAGCAACTGTTGCTAGAGGGTTAAACTAGAGTGGCTGACTTGATACAAAGTAACATCCTTCATGTCATGAATATCTTCAATAACATAAGAAATAATTTTGGAATCAAAGAATGAAACCTCTACAAAGTCCTGTGGGAAACAGCATGAGTAGTCTGCAATTCTCATTTTTTCAATGGCCATGCTTATTTTAGTCTTATTTTCCAGCTGGCTGATCCGAAAGATACACAGATCAGGAAAGCACTCATCTCTCTGAAATCCTCCTTTTCTGCCTTTCATGAGCAAATCATTTTTCCATTTTAGTTTCCACAAGGGTGCTAATGGAAACCCATTTTGGGCTAAACAAATTATTAGGGCTAATGGATTGCTAATGTATATTATGAGCAAAATTTTATGAAAGCCAAACCCTCAAATTCACATATCCACAAACAGGTGAAAGTAGATGTGGAGAGAACATTAACAGTAGACACTGATTTTTGTGCATGAATCTAAGTGAAGTTACTGCACCTCTATATGGGAAAGCAAAAAAAAAGGGGGACTGGCAGCTATGAAAATAGTCAAGCAGGACATAGCAAAAATTAAGCTTTGTTACACATTTATAATGTTTTACTGCTGTGGAGTGGTTTCCATTTCTACATCTGCATTTACCTACATTCAGTGTAATGCTGACCAAAAAATTAGTTATATCTTGTTGTAGGTTTTAGAAAACTGTGAGTAGATCTCAGGTGTCTGCATGGAACTACAGAGATACTCTGCTGATTTGTCTTGGAAGCCAGAATATATAGTATCTATTTGCTTCACTGCAGCAGGATGAAGGCTAAAGAATCTGTAGGGATTCAAGTACAGTATTTTGCAGAGAAAATACAAACTCACAGACAGCTCTTGGCGGTTTCAATTTAATCGGTTCTACTTTGTAGTTAAATTTCTTCATAGAATCAAAGAACCATAGAATCGTCCTTATTGGAAGGGACCTGGAAGATCATCAAGTCCAACCATAACCTAAACCCCCTTACCATAACCTAAATTACCTGTTCAGTGCTTAGATAATGTACTATAGTACTATATCCACATTTCTTTTAAATAATTCAATAAGGGCAAGTGTAAAGTTTTGCATCTGGGGAAGAACAATCCCACGTACCAGAACAGGTTGGGGGCTGACCTGCTGGAGAGCAGTGTAGGAGAAAGGGACCTGAGGGTCCTGGTGGACAGGAGGATGACCATGAGCCAGCAATGTGCCCTTGTAGCCAAGAAGTCCAATGGCATCCTGGGATGTATTAGAAAGGGGATAGTTAGTAGGTCAAGAGAGGTTCTCCTCCCCCCTGTTCTGCCTTAGTGAGGCCACATCTGGAGTATTGTGTCCAGTTCTGGGCCCCTCAGTTCAAGAAGGACAGGGAACTGCTTGAAAGAGTTCAGCACAGAGCCACAAGATGATGAAGGGAGTGGAACATCTCCTTTATGAGGAAAGGCTGAGGGAGCTGGGTCTCTTCAGCTTGGAGAAGAGGAGACTGAGGGGTGACCTCATCAAAGTTTAAAAATATGTTAAGGGCGAGTGTCAGGAGGACGGAGCCAGGCTTTTTTCAGTGATGACCAGTGATAGGACAAGGGGAAGTGGGTGCAAACTGGAACACAGGAGGTTCCATGTAAACATCAGAAAAAACTTCTTTACTGTGAGTGACAGGGCACTGGAACAGGCTGCCCAGAGAGGTTGTGGAGTCTCCTTCACTGGAGATATTCAAAACCTGCCTGGACACGTTCCTGTGTGATGTGCTCTGGGTGACTCTGCTCTGGCAGGGGGGTTGGACTAGATGGTCTTTCGAGAACCCTTCCAACCCCTATGATCCTGTGACTCTGTGATTCTGTAATTCCAGGGATGGTGACTCCACCACCTCCCTGGGCGGCCTGTTTCACTGTCCAACAACTTTTTTGGTAAAGAAATTCTTCCTAATATCCAGCCTAAACCTTTTAAATCAGTGCTGAAAAATACTGCCAAAAATTAAAAGAAGGGACATTTATTGAAAGACCACAGAAAGTATTTATAACAGTAGCTTTTAAAAGCTAACTATTGATCTGTCATTGAAATAATACATTTATTGCAAAATCACCTCTCTAGATTAATAATGCTTATCACTTGTCCATATTGAAGCAGCAATTAGTCAAGAAACATAACTGAGCCCCTGTGTTAATATAATTGACAGAATAATTGAAATAAAAAAACAGACAAACAAACAAAAAAGAAACCACTAAGCTACCTTAAAAACAACTTTTTCCAAAACTGGAAACAATTATGACCATTTCTGCACATTTTTTTTCCTGACAGGAAGCTAGTAGGCACAGTTACTGACTACACGGCAGCCCTTTAACACTTTGGTTGAATGCTTCATACTTTACATGCATTTAGTCAGCTCCTACTGAAATGCCAACTGGAAACCCTTTTTTTGTTTGCTTGTTTGGTCTTGTTTTGTGTTTTTTTTTTTTCAATGTAACAAAATTCTAGTGAAAAGTCTACACAGTAAAAGTCACAATCTGGCAAAGGTGTGTTAGAACTTTTCCAGTTGATTCAGTATCATGTCTTAAAATATGTACATCACAAACTGTGAAGAGTGTGTGTTCTGTGGCATATGTGTGCAATATCCTTCAAACCATTCCATGTTTACCACAAGTTTACCTCTCACTTTGCCACTGTGTTTAGACAGCAAGAGACATTAAAAAGATGAGGTTTCTATTATTTTATTGTTTGTGTCATAGTTTCTGCGCTATTAAGGTGTAGGGGGATTATATTTAATTCATTGAGCTCTCAAAAAAATCTATTCCAAGCAATTACTTCAAATATGTGAAGAGAAAAGGAAATGTAGTCTTAATCAATAACATTGCTGGTCTAGTGTTCTCTCTATAGATCATGGATTTGACCCCTTTTTTTTTTTTTTTAATCCCTTGGTGGTATAAATCACTCTGCAAATACAGAAGGATCACTTTTTTGGGTAACAAGAAGCAATTCACTGTATTTGTCAAATCCACTCTTCTTGTCTTCATAAGGTAAGAACTGACACTATTTTATTTTCCTACTGTAAATGCCTTTGTAGCCCGTTTTTTATTTAATGGCTCATTCCAGTTGCAGTATTTCCCCAAAATGATATTTGGTCCCTCTCATGCTAGAAATTATACCCAAATACTAGACAGGATTTATCCAGAACAGACAAAAATCTCTGGAGTGTAGGACTATCTTTGCTTCCATTTGGGACAAATTCTCCTGCCAAGTTACAAAAATTATTATGGTACTTTCATGATTTTATTAAACTCCTTGCATAATATATATGATATTAGCTCATTTCAGCTCCGAGTAATACAGCAATTCAAAGTGTTTGCTCCTACACCTCTTTTAACCAAGCAGCATTATCTTACAGGGTATTCAATGTCACTAATGAGGTACAGGCTCCCTCCCATCTGTGTCTTCTATACTAGTTGTCAGCTGTTTGGACATAGGATTATATGCTTTCTTCAGAAGTCTATCCTTGTCCTAGAGAGATCCTTTTCTTACAGATCCCTTTGCCTCCTGACCCAGCCTGTCGCAGTAGTGTCCATCTGCCCTTCTTGCCGAGGGTCATGCCATAATTCCCACAGCAGTGTTAAGCTCAGCAGTCATTAAATGTGATTTCACATGGCTTCAGAATTTCACCTGACTCCCAGCTTGAGTACTCTAACCAGCATTTTGTTAGCTGTCTACTGCTTTTGAGACACTGTTTCGTGGCAGGATAGAATTATTCTACCTTATTCCTCTTGTGATTTGACACAAAAGCCAAATACATTAATTTAGTTTTTGAACAAAGTCCTAATTACAGAGACAGAGAGTTGAGGAAGAGGGCAAAATCCTCCTATGACTACTAGTAGCTTGTTTAGAATAAAAGATTTTACAATGTAGTACTTTTATTTCAATAGAAAATACCTAACGACTGGTACAATAACCTTCCCAAAAGCAGGCAAAGTTTTTTCCAGACACTGGGCACACTAATGTCTTTTGGATAGATGGATCAACTGCAGCCTATTAAAGAAGAGCCTGGATCAGGTTAATTGAACCTTTCTGATAAGTTTCTGTCATAAAAGAAGCTAGTCTTAGGAGTTTTGGGATTCATAGTTTGTGTTGGGTTTTTTTTCCTTCCCTGTAGGTAAATGTTTGTATTGTAAAATTCAGAAACACTTGAAAGCATCAGATATCTACCAAGTAAAAGGCATATAATCTTTAAAGTTAAATAAGGAAATTGTAATTTTCATTTCTTACTGGAATCTTATGATGTAGTGTTTTTATTTTAGTTAGATTCCTGAGATTCATGATTATGTGACATAAAAAGGAAAATAATTTAAAAAAAAACACACGTTGTTGACTTCTTCATTGATTCTGCTATAGGTATTTTGGAGCACAAATAGAGAAAACAGAAGAAATTAAACTGAAGAAAGGGTCTTAAATATATTCTGGTATGATCAATCAACTGTTTCTCACAGGAGTCACCCCATTCTGTCCCTAGCTGTCTCGTGCATATGATAATCTGCACCTCTGTCAACTTGGACATTAAGAATCCAACTTAAAGAATAATGTTTCCATATGAGCCTGTTTAGGTCACCTAGCTATCTAACTTACGCTCTCTCCTCCACTGGAAGTGAAATCAAGTCATGTATAGAACCACTGCAGATCCTATGAGTCACCTAATTTCCACATGAAACAGTGTAAGGACAAAACTCATTCCAGCTTAATGACAGGAATTTTGGTAAGAAAATGCAGACCAGAATACACATTAGTGGTAAATTTATGTTGCTCATTAATTGTAATGGTTTCATTTCTGCACATTTCTAGTGGAATATCAAGCCTGTAACAATTAACTTTTCTATCCTGTTTTCACAAATCACTTTAAAAACACTCTAAAAATAAAATAACATAAACCAAACCAAAATAAAATAAAACCACATTAGAATGTTTACAATTTTTTTCATGTGCCAAAATCTGAAGATAGGGTTCTGTGTGCTGCTCAGGAACATTGCACAAGCTTTTGAGTTAAAAGTTCAGCATTCTGCAACTCCTCCCCACTCCCAGCTTCAGAGCTCCCTGACAAGCTTGTTAAAATGTACTAATAAATTAAGCTGCCTTGTCAAATGCTTCCATGTCCCAATACTGCATACATAGAACTGAACTGTCACCTTCCTGAGCCAAGATTTGACAACCATTCTAGGTAGAGCACTCAAAACCAAATTGCTGTTCCCCTGTTAAATTGAACGATGACACCATCACTTTTCTTCTTTTTAATCATTTCCTTCCCCTCAGTAGTGTTTGCAACTCCTCCCAGTTTCATACAATCTCAAAACATAGCTAATAAACTGTATGCCTCTTCAAGAGCATTAACAACATCATTGGCAGAGATCCTGTGCTGTCCCCAGGTTCCAGGTGGCACAGTAGAAGGGAAGGACTGCTGAAATCTGTACTGGTTCTTCAGCTGACAAATTGCATGTGCAGCTTTGGGACCATTCTTCTGCACACCAGCTGGCAAATACAGAATGGAGAGAGAAGGACAGCTGTAGTCCCACAAAAAATACCAAAGTTTCAAAATCTTTCTACATTAAATGTTCAAACTAAAAGTAGATCTTAAACTAAGACAACAATACTGAATGGCAAATAGTCTTGAGATCTGAGAACTTTCATGAGATCTAGAAGACCAAATTTTAAAATAAGCATAACAGAGACCCTAACCTGAGTCTCATCTCCTATGGAGGTGTTACACGACCAGCTATCCCAAGCCAATGTATCTGAATAAGAGAGTGTAGGTGCTTGTATATGGTTCACTTTCAAAATTCCACCCATTGATGCTGCTGACAAAGCACTATCTTTTCTGAAAAACCATTCTGACAGAAAATGTCTCTGCCAATTTATTGCTGATACACCCAAAACCACAACTTACTGCCTAGTCAGTGCTGCTGGGAACACGGCAGGAAATTCATAACTGGATTGAATGATACTGTATCCTATTCCTTTCTGTCATAAAAGCTAGTGTCCCAGATGATTTGCACCACTAAATTAAACACAAGAGTGACAAAAGTGCTATAGGAACCCAATGGCTACCAATCTACCTTTAAATAACTTAAATCTGTAACTGCCAGTCTGGATGATATTCATTCAGATAGTCTGGTTTATTAAAATAAATAAATAATAATTTTGCAAATACACTTCTTTTTCTTTGCTAGTCTAATACTCATAAAAGAATCTAACTCTTTTTATAATATCTTAGTCACTATTTTTCCCCAGTGGAGCAAATTAATTGTCAGCTTTGCAGCTGATCATGATACCCATTAATACCACTAATGGCAGTTGCAAAATGCCTTCCAAATGTGACTAGAAGCCCAATTCTTTCTCTTTTTTAACCTATCTATACTGTATGGCTTTTCCTTCAAGACTGTTGAGGTACCTGAAGAGGCTAATTATAATTTATTGTTATTTACTAGGGACTATATTTAATCCCACTATTCTGTGAACAGGTTACAATGGTTCTCACTAAGTTCATAAAAATGCCAGTATGCGCTGATGAGAATTATATCCCAGAAGGAAATAATAACTTGATATAATTAACTTTTTGGCAACGCGGGGCAAGTCACAGGCTTGCAAGTCATGAACTCAGGGAAAAGCATCTGACATATTGCTGGAGCTCAGCAGCATGTCAACATCTTCAAAATCAGTAGGCATGGAAAGACAAGGATGGTTTAGAGAAAGAATAAAGTAGTGCTTAAAATAAAATAAACATAAACACAAAAAGCTTTATATAAGGAAGTCCACAAGTTCAGGTATAAGGCAGAAATGGAAACAGAATCACCACAGTGAGTTTTTGTGCATAGCCCAGGGAAGAAGTTTTCCACAATTCATCTGAATAAAATGGATTGATTGCATTGAGATGCTGAACCTCAACTCACTGTAAACTGACCCTCCTCAGCTACTTCCTCCAATCCACCCTCCACTTCTCTCTCTTAGGAGTGGGATGAATGAAGGAAAACAAGGTAGAGGCAGGAGGGAGCATGAACACGAAGAAGGAATCTCCAGACATGCACCAAGCTTACACAACACTGACCATTTGGCATGCTTTTCTCTCCACCACGTCAGTTTGTCTGACTGAATCACTCTCAACATGTTTACCTACACACCTTCAGTGTTTTCCTGTAGTCGGTCCCCTGTGGCGTTGGATGACCATCCCTCCAAGGAGAGCTCCAGCCACAGCTCTCCTGCAGGCATTGTCCAATGCCCTGGTGCTTTCCAGGCCACTGACATTTCCCGGTGGCTGTACTTTCCTCATAACACTAATTCTTTTACTATGAAGTGTAATGCAAAGGATACTTCACCTGGAGGATGAGATATTCAAGATTTTACAGCCAAGAGAAGTTTTCCCCTTCTATGAATAAATGCTCCTTAATAAAATAACGTAATTCATTTAGGTTGGAAAGAACCTTTAAGATCATCAAATCCAACCATTAACCTAACACTGCAAAGTCCCACTAAACCATGTCACTAAGCACCACATCTACACATCTTTTACAGACCTCCAGTGATGGTGACGCAACTGTTTCCCTGGCCAGCCTGTTCCAGTGCTTGACAACCCTTCCAGTGAAGAATGTTTTCCTAACATTCAATCTAAACCTCTCCTGGCACAACTTGAAAACCTTTCTTCTTCCTCTATCACTTGTTACTTGAGAGAAGTGAATGACCCCCATCTCACTACAACCTCATTTCAGGTAGTTCTAGAGAGCAATAAAGTGTCCCCTCAGTCTCCTTTTCTCCAGGCTAAACAACCCCAGTTCCCTCAGATGCTCCTCATAACACGAGTTCTAGACCCTTCAGCAGCACAAAACTTCATAGATGAAGAATTTAGAGATAGTTGGTGTTGAAATATGCTACAAACAAGAATATTTTGAAACTAGGGACATCATAGGACTTTAAATGTGATCTTCCTGTTGTATTTTTTAATAAGGAATCCCCAAACAGCAGTTCTCAACACTGATTGATTTAAGTGATACTGGAAACACAATTCTATCTCTTTTTTTGGAGCTACTTACAAAACAAAAGGGGATTAATAGAGTTGGGAGATGGGGAATAGAGTATGTTTTTACCCATGTAGTCGAAGGAAGAAACACTGGGAGAATAAACAACAGATTAGCAAAATGATGGTTGCTAGGATGAAAGGCTTTCCATATATTTTCTACTGACACATGTTCTGGTGAGAAGCATTTTGAAATATTGCTTACATTGACATGGTAGGCTTAATACTGAACACAGTAATTTTCTTTGTTTGCCTTACAAACACAACAGTATTCTCTCCAAGAGTTGATGTACACAAGATTATGGAGTTTTCTGAGCAATACATTCAGTAAAAAAAATGCACTGAAAGAGATGCACAAGGGCTTTCTTAAATAACAGTCATAGTGAAATTTGTATCATTTGACTTCAAACCTCTAAAAATAAGTTGGTTATGTCTAAACTAGAAACTCTATGCAGCCTGTGGTGAGTGGAAACAAACAGCTTTATCTTGTGGACAATTAATCTCAATTTAAGACAGAAGTCTGAACTGGACAGACACTTGCAGAGAACAACTCACTTTCTCCCCCATTGCAGCTCTAAATTTTAATTTGATGGGTCATGTTTAAATTCATAGCCTCATTTACATGCCACTTCTTAGGGAAAGGGGGATTTTGGCTTTTCTTGGTCTTCTCTCAACAAAACCTTTGTAACAGAGCTCTTCAGAATGCGGACGTCCTTCACCTTGAAGGATATCAAATCCTCTACTCACCTGCCTCTATGAGACACAGATTTAGAAGTCTGATGATTGTAATGTCATTGTTTGTACCTCTTTCACTTTCAATCCAAGTAATTTTCAGTTCAAGGAAAGAAAAACAAGCCAAGCAATGGAGAATTTGCCCTCTTTTATTACTTTTCTTTATGTTCTTATTTGCATATACAATTTTATCACAATTGTGCACCCACAAGGGTGCAATTCCAAAGAGCTCTAGGCTGTAAGGGCTTGTCTTATCAGCACAATAGTTTCAATAAAAGGTAAGGATAGTGCAAAGTGTATGCTGATTGCACGGTTCTGGAAAAGCCAGTTCAAGGACTTAAAAGAACACTATTCATCTCTACCAAGTCAATGCCAATTAGTGCCACCAGTAACAAACTACAAAATGGATTAGAAGCCAACCAGATACTCACAATATTGCCTTTTAATAAACTGTTCTGTGAATGATTGGTAGGAAATATTTTTATGTTGGTGCATCTAACGGCCCTTTTTTATACAACAGAATATGAACAAATTACTCAGCTAATGGAACAACATTACACTACTTCATACAAACAAAATTAAAAACATACATAAAATTTGAAAGCATTATTCCTAATTCATGTCAATGTATCTAACTTCAACCTGCACGTCGACATAACAGAAAACTCTTCTTTCACAATACACTCATCTCAAATATCTTAAGAGATAGCTGCAATTAAGAACTCTTATTTTCATTAAATTCTCTAACTTGAATGTTAGCATTGATATTGAGTCACAGTTATTCTCCAAACTCATCCATTCATCATTTGTGAGCAACTTTTAAATTTGAACTTGTACATTTAATTAAGGTATTTACAATATACTTATTAAAATGACACATCTCTTTCGCCTTGCAAAAATGTATGTTTTGAGATGGAGTTTGATTTTGCTTTGAGGCATTTGGTAGATACAAACTCTTACAAAAGAATAAAAGGATAGTACCCTTTTCTCAGTCTTCAGAATATGCGCTGCTTTTTAGCTCATTAGTCCTGTCGGACTCAGAATTCATATCACTTTTACTCTTTAGACATAATTTCTTGGACATCTGGATGTAGCTAATTACATATCAGAGAAGTTAAATGAAATTATGAAAATGGAAGCTTTGATCTTCTGTTCCCCCATTGCTCAGGAACACTACTGAGGTCTTCACAACACTGCATTTTCTCCCCTTTTTACTGCTAAAATACCTCCTTTAAAGTGAAGTCACTTATATTTGCTACAAGGTTTTAGGATACAAAAACAACCATACTATGATTTTTGAGGAACAAGGTATTTCATTCTTCCAACCCTTTTCTCCATAGCATCAGTGGGATGCTTCTCTCCCCTGCCAGAGACTGCCAGTTAGATTCATCCTCCAGTTGGCAAGTGCTTTAAACATGGCTCTTCTTCCAGATGCCCTGCTTCTTCTGTGTATCTTCACAGTATATATCTTCTTCATTAATGAAAAATACTGCTCCTGTTTTCTCCCTGTTCATCTCTGGCCTGGAAAGAGACTTACATAGGTTTATTATGGGCATGACTCCAAGGGTTCAGTGATCTGTCTGTCAGGCATCTCAGCGACCAGCTTCAGGACTGAAACTGGGAAGTTGAATGGAAGGAAATTAGGTGTGTGGGAAGTGAGACACTGGAACAGGTTGCCCAGGGAAGTTGTGTATATCCCTGGAAGTGGTCTCCCAGGACAGGTTAGATGGGACTTGGAGCAACCTGGTCTAGTGGGAGGTGTCGCTGCCCATGGCAGGGGGGGTGGAACTAGATGAACTTTAAGGCCCCTTCCAACCCAAACTATCTATGATGATTCTATGATTCTACTAAAATACTGTTGACTACTATGAATAACCACATGCAGAAGAGAGATACTCTCAGTATCATTCCTGGCCATTCTGATCCCTAGCTTGGCAACTTTCCCACACTAGCACTTCCCAAACAGCATCAGATTGCTAAAGATTAAAATTGGTTTGTTCATGTCTCAAATGTTAAATCATGTCAACAGTTTATTTTATGAAGGTCTATATTCACTAAGTCACTGTTTAGCTGCAAAAATGTTGATCTGGGCCATACAATCTAAAAATAAAAGTCACAAAATACATAACAAAACCTATATCCCTAAATCAGTAAGGGCTTCTCTTCTTCAAAACATTTCAAGTCTCCCATAGAGTAGAACAACTGCTTTTTCTATTAGAAGATAATTTTCCTGCTCTCTGTTTAAAATAGGATGTGGGCATGTGGACTCCACACAGCACCCACATTAACATAGCGCATGTTGGCTTCAAAGGAGCTATTATGCAGCCTATAAGTTCAATGATCTGCAAAGCAATAAAGAGCTCCTTCTGTAGCCCTCATGGCCTATTGAGTAAATAGTAAGCATTTAAGAAAACTCCATAATTACATGTTTACACACTGGAGCCATTATGGGCGATATAAAACAAAAAGAAAAAAAAAGTACATGTATTAAAAAAAAAATAAATCTTAATTACATTTTTTACATGATTACAGCTCCTTTATAGCCACTAAGGACTAGCAGCTACAGAATATATATATCGTGAAATGCTCAGAGTTACAGGCGGTATTTATATGCAGAGATGATAAAATAAGATGTCCACGGAATATTTTAGATTTTTAAGTCTAATGTTTTAAATAAAATACATCTAAATTAAAAAATAAAAATATAGAAATGGGTCATTCGGTCATTCCGAAATTCTCTGCCTTAATCAATCAAGAAAGGTAAGATGAATACCTGCATTTTTACCATTCCAGAATTCAAGTATGTGTCAAATATTGAGGCTTTAGGCCAAGGTGTGGTAAAGAACTAAATAGCTCAATGCTAAGTCATCAGGGAACCCCAATGCTTATATCCTGAGAGATTTGTGTCTTGGACTTGCTTCCTTACCTGTGAAGCACATTCCCCTGCACAGAACTACAGCTGCTCCATTCTGGTCAATCACAGGTTTTGGCTGCAAAAAAAAATCTGTTTAATCCCTACCTTATGTAGAAGTTTAAATCTGAAGATTTAAAAGACTGTATCATATAGATGGAACATGTCCTGAAACTGAATTTGTATTAGCTTGACCACATAGTGGTCCATGGGTAAAACTTGCAGTAAAAACAGAACAACATCCATTAGGGATAGAACCAACCATGCGTTTTTCATATGTGAAAGCCATATAGGGGAGATCCTAAATTTAGAGTTGATTGCCACGACTCACATGCCTTCAAAGAGCCATTTGCAAATAATTTGCATCAGACAAATGCTTTTTCTACACGCCTGTATACGGCATGCTGTAGAAGTGACAGAATATTCAGAGCCAAGAATAATTTGAAGTAGAATTTCAGTTCCCTTCTTCATATTTGGTATTCTAATTAAACCATATCATTGTTCATATACTTAAAATAACAACAAAAGCCTGTTTACTAGCTGAATCGAACACTTCGTGTTTTCTAGGAACTCAGAAAAATCCCTAATAAAACACTAGGGAAATGGTACTAGAAGAACAACTGTGGTTTGGAAACAAAGATTTCCTTTTTACTTGCTTTATTTTCATATGACTTAAAAAAAAATAATAAAATAAAATAAAATACTTAAGATTTGCTTCCTTTTTCCCTCCTAAGAACTGTCAAAATATGGGTCATTTGGCATTACAAGAAATTAGGTACTTTGAGTGATCACAGTGTACTTCTACCTGAACTTCCAGACTGTATCTCTTTTCTAATTGATTAGGAATATGTTTACTGTCACAGGTTACAAGCAGTGTGCTCAAACTACTGTTCCTCTACATTACAATAGCCTTAATAATTTTGCCATGAGTCTATGTAGAACAATTAAGATAAATACATTCAGATGGATACCTACTTAGGATAGCTTCACATTAATTTAAGACATTGACCAGCAATGTTTGCATGCCAGATGTTCAGAGAGCAAAGCTGTAGGACAACAGCAATGTTTAATACACAACACAAATGCATGTGTCTATTGTCCTAACAGATATTGTGTTATATCAACCCCATGTGATTAAATACTAGAAACACTGTAACAACCATGGATAATCTGTAACAACCTGACAACAAAGATTGATGGGAAATGTGGAATTCTAGCCAGGACACTGATGATTAGTAACAAAATCATCTGCCATTAAGTAGTACTGTCAGCTGTATATCACTGCTTGATAAACACACAGGAGAAGGAGGAATAAAATTACATTGGTATTGAAATGCAATTTAACCAGGATTTCTGTTTAAACTGGTGTCTAGTATGGGTGTAGTAGGTCATACTACCTTGACAGCAATTTTTTTAATACATTATGTATATTTCAAAGGTCATTTTTATAATGAAGGAGGATGTTCTCTTTCAGTGCGTCTTTATTTGCCCAGCATTTCCTACCAGTTAGATGCCTATGCAGATAACAGTGGCATACAAGACAGCAAAGACTTCAATGTGTGTCAGATGTGTTACTTAAGCATTTAACTCTTAGTGAAACCAGTACTAGTTTGGCACTTAAATACCTTTAAAAACTGATTGTGGAAAAGTTATCCCTCTTACTCAACAGGTCCATTCTGCTTAAGCATTCAGCATCATGACTGCTATCTCTAGCAACAAACTGCACTCTGCACTACAGTTCAGCCCCATGAATCCTGGAAGAGTGTCTGTCTTTTCTCTGTATTCTGCAACATGCTACCATTTTCTGTAGTGTTTTCACTATATGCCTCCAGGATACTCATTCTAGAAGCAGCTTCATGCCACTCTGCACCTTTTTGCAGGTAAGAAGATGATCAGAGGGCTAGAGCACCTCTGCTATGAAGACAGGCTGAGAGAGTTGGGGCTGTTCAGACTGGAGAAGGCTCCGAGGAGACTTTATAGCACCTTCCAGTACCTGAAAGAGATCTACAGGAAAGCTGGGGAGGGGCTTTTTACCAGTGAATGTAGTGATAGGACAAGGGGTAATGGTTTTAAGCTGAAACAGTGTAGATTTATGTTAGACATCATGAAATTCTTCACCATGAGGGTAGTAAGGCAATGGAACAGGTTGCCCAGGGACACTGTCGATGCCCCCTCCCTGGAGGTGTTTAAGGCCAGGTTGGATGAGGCTTTGCGCATCCTGTTCTAGTGGGAGGTGTACCTGCTCATAGGAGGGAGTTTGGAACCTAATGATCTTTGAGGTCCCTTCCAACCTTAACCATTCTATGATTCTATGAAAAGAAAATAATTTCGGTCAGGTAAAGACATTATGTTTCTTTCTCTCTTCAGAACAAAATCTAATACTGAGAAAGCCCCAAACTCTGCATTTTCACATTCCAACTTAATTGTGGGTCAAAATGTAAAAATATATATATTTTAATTAATATACTAACCACATTATACTAAGAAGCTACCATTTCATAATTTGTCAGTTACCTTTCTCCTAGACCTTGATCTTAAAATGTCAGTGACAAAACCCACACTGA
>NW_009953496.1:2317287-2348055 GCF_000747805.2 Chaetura pelagica | reverse complement strand
TCCCTATCTGCTTCTAAACTTCATCTTAACCTCTTTCACACCTCCATTAAGGGGGAAAGAAACCCAAAACCAGCGTGCACACACACTATCAGTCTTCCATCTTATTTTAAGCCTGCCCTTATTGGTAATTAACTTTTCTGGCTCATTTATTCTTAATGCTCCAAATCACTCAAGGTTTGGGGATTTTATTTTAATTAAGGATAGATAACTAAGGTGCTAACCTGGTCCATTTCTGGCAGTTGGTTGGTCTGATGGAAAAAACATAGAGAAGATGCAATTAAAGGAATGTGATGGGATTGCACGGCAGTAGCTATGATACACACTTGAAAAAGGGCAACCAAGGCATCTGCCTTCAACTCATATAAAAATTGTTATCCAGGGAAGACAGAAGACTCAGACCTTACACCTCAAGAAACCAAATAAAATAGTTTCTAAGTTTTTATAAGATGGGGATAAGCCTTATCACCCTTGTCACATCTCACCTCCTCTGTGAGGTACTATTGGCACGTGAGGGCAAGCCAGGTTCCTTGTGCAGCTATGCTTTCAGGTGACCAGCTCACACAGGGGACAGCATCCAAGCAGCTCAGAAGCCTCTGCAGATTACAAGTGATGGGAGTCATGCTGTCCTGTGCCAAAGCACTGGATGGATGCACAGTCAAGAGAGAAGTGAAGCACACTATCAGTGAAACACTGTGTTGCAGAGCAACTTCCTAAACAACAGGGTTCATATCAGAAGAAAAATGCTTTGCCTTTGGTAACTGCACTTTATGGGGAAGCTCTCCAAAAACAGAACAGCTTCCTAACAATACCAGTCACCAGAGTCTGCTGTTTCTCTGAGCTGTCGCTCTCCATTTTATGTTCTTTCCTACTAATGGTGGTTACAAGATAGTCACTAGCTGGAGTAGGTAAACTAGCCTATCCCCCCCTTCCCTTAATCCTGTTACAAAACAACCAGGAAACTGATATTCTGATTTTAATCCTTTGTTAGAGTGTCTCTTCGCATGTTACTACTAAAAAAAGAGCAAATCATAATATCTGTTCTTGTCTGTAGTATGTAAGGACAGAGAACACCAAAAATTCTTCCTTTTAAGCCTGCTCAAAGATTTTATTTTAGTCTTTATTTTAGTCCAGTGATATATCACCACTAACAGTGGTCAGAGCACAAGAGCTACACAATCAGACCCAGAAAAAGAAAAACAAATAACAAAACCACACTGTGCTATCTGACTTCAGGTAAGAAAATATGAACTTCAGGAAAATGTGTTTATCTAACAATTCAGAAAAGACAATGTGAAAGAACAGTTTTAAAGGAATTTGAAAGGACAAGCACTGTAAATGTGAGCATGAAAAATACATGAAAATCAAACATGAGCACACAAGAATCAGGGAACAAAGGAAGAAAGAATAAGAGACCCTGAAAATCAGAAACCTTTGCAGTTAATTTACCACAAGCACATAAACCAGGTGACATTCTATAAGGCTAAAAGCTTCCAGATTAAACAAAAACCAAAAACACAACAAAACAACCAAACCCAAAAAATAACAGATCAGCAAGTACTGCTCAGATTGTATCAGCTTCTCAGTTTAGAAACTTCACTAAATGTCCCTGAAATTGTTAACAGCTGAGTAGGACTTACTTTTATGTAATTATAGAGGCCAGCCAAAAGGCTCTAAGAGTATTAATAAAGACATCACCAACTTTCTAAGGAATCCATCTGATCCTTGTTTAACTTTCCATTCTAAGAAGAACAGTAAACAGATCTGCAAGGTTGATGTCCAGGAGAATAACACGATGGCTTTCTGGGCCTGTGCACTGAACAGATTTCTGAAATCGTCAAAACCCACAGGGCTACAGATTTTAATGTAAGTACTATTTGTCACAGTCATTCACAGAAAAGAGAATTAACTTAAAAGGGCAATTAAGGATAATATTTCTTTTTTTAAATTATTATTATTTTTTTCCCCAGCAATCCTGTCTGCCCCACAAAGAAAGATTGGTTAGGAGGGAAGGAAGCAAATGGCTCTGGAAGTACATCTTTTATTAAAAAGAAAGCTTGGACCTTGTGCAATGTTAATCCAGTTTTTACAGAGAAGTTCTTCATAATCTTGATTGCCTCTTTCTTGGTATATAAGGAACCAATCTGCTAGGAACAAGCTGGCTAGGCTAGTCAGGGAAGGTAATTAAAAATCCACAAAGCCAAAAGAAAGGCATGAACATCCATTCTTGCAGCACAAAAACAAACTGTCAATGTGAAAACACTCAAATGCCAAACTTAGAAGAAAAATATTATGGCCTCACTGATATCCAGAAGGGTAAGCGAGTGTGGGCAGAGGGAAAATATCATCATAAACTGACCGAAGAGCTTGGGTTGAAGGCCCAAAATAGGCAATCTGCCACTGAGGTATCACTAGCCATTCAGATCAGAAATTATGAGCCAGGTTCTGCTTAACCAATGAAAGAAGTATGCAATGGATTCATGTCCAAATTTATTCTTTGCCTTTTGTTTATCTTTGATATTGGAACTTCCCAGATCCATATGTGTCCACAGGTATGTATGTCTTCGTATGCATCTATATGTTATATGTATCCATTACACTTGACTACATACTTTCTCTACAGAACAAAGTGAGTGTCAGCTGCTGGTGCTCTTAGCTACAAATGCTACCAAGTATTCCCCTGAAAACCAACAGAGAGAATTCTCATTTGTTCTATACCATTGTTACTGTATCTTCAAAATCCTGCTGGCAATTTGTATGCCCCATCTACGACTAGTGATCGATCTGCACTTACAGTAACATCCTTCTCCTGCTATTAATTATGAGAGCTTTCCATAGCACTGATGAACATGTGGGCCTCATTATGTTTCTTAATTACAAACTTTCTGGCGGCAGCTGAAAAAATATGGCAAATGACATACACAGAAAAAAATGTATTAAATGAATACTCAGATTGCACATATTATGAAGTTAGGAGATGCACGTGTAAAGAAAATTCAACATCTTGTTCTTTACACATTATGATATTCCTTTTAGTTACCGAATTGCATTATAATCCTTCCAGGGGGTCTCTGGAGTGCTCAAGATAAACCATGCCTACTACTCAAAGCAGGTCAGTAGAAAATAGAGTGGCAGAGCACTGATATGTCTTTGAACATAATAATATTTTGGGGGAAAAAATACATGCGTGCAGAAGGCTGTTGATCTGACTGAAATCCTGACAGCACCAGAGGGTACTCTGGGGGCAAAGCAGCCCACTCTTCCTACATCACCAAGGTATTTTGACGGGTATTACCTTACACTTCAGTTACTGTGAAAAATGTAGGCTCCTGCTGGATTTTGTCTCCATGTCTGATTTTCTGACAGATCTAAGAACTGCCATTGTGCTTAGAAATCATCAGAAGTAGTGAGCCAGGAGAATCCATCCTCTATCAAAGACACCTTGAATATTTTCCTTCTCAGTTTTATTGCCAGCAGAGCTTCAAGATTAGTGATTGAGGTAGGAGCTGGAGATATCCACATTCCAATTAGCCTAATTTGAAAATATTAGTTATAGCATTGCTTTGGAAATGAAACCTTAAACAGAGACGATTACAACAGCTCCTATATATGGAAGACTACAGTAATAGTGGCATTCTTGTAGCACGTAAGATCCAAGCTAGATCTCAGCACTTGGCATAATGCAAACACAGAATATGATAGTAAATGAACCAAAGAGCATATGGTATGTATGGAAGACAGCAGAAGGGTACAGACAGTCAAGACAATTCAGTGAATTAGGCAGCCATAACCCTGGTCAGCACAGCAGACTGCTGCCTCAACCTACCTGCTGGTTAACCAGCAATAGCCTCAACAGTAGTATGCAAAGAGACAAAAAATACCAACTTAAATAAAAATTGTCTCTGTGAAATAACTCATTCCCTGTGCAAGTGAGCTGTAAGAGCTTCTGCTGTACATTAGCAGAGGTGGGGTTACAGCAAAAATATGTTTGCAGCAGGGCAGGACCATCTGAGGTCAGCACACAGCCACTAACCATGACCTTGAGATACTTTATTGGCAAGAAGTGAGCTGACATCTAGATAAAGCATACGCCTTTCTAGG
The DNA here is from genome assembly GCF_000747805.2 of Chaetura pelagica. Taxonomy (NCBI): domain Eukaryota; kingdom Metazoa; phylum Chordata; class Aves; order Apodiformes; family Apodidae; genus Chaetura; species Chaetura pelagica. The sequence goes on along the minus strand of NW_009953496.1, from coordinate 2,343,957 downwards.
TCACTTGGCTGAAGTTTGCTGTGCCATTTATCTGAAAGTCTCTACTGAGAACAGCTGACAGCCTAATAACAGTGCTTCTCCAGCTATGATTCACTTATATTACTTTTTTTTTTTTTCTTATGGACTCACTGCATATCTATTTTATTCTGTTCATGCAATGAATACATACAGTATTGCACATATATTGTACATTTAGCTAATGCTCGGTCAGAGCACTGAAAAGAAGGTAACTAAGGAAGAAAAGTAAGATCCAGTAAAGGGTCCCTCTGCTCCCTGCTCCAGATCATGCTCAGAAAGGCATCAAGACAGGCCAGAGCTGTGGCACTGCTGGGCTTGGGGCCCACAGACCTTCGGCTGAAGCTGCCTGCAGAGTTTGTGCTTGGCAAGTTTTCACATTAAAAGCAGCAATGTTCTACTCTGTGGCCCTCTCACCCTTAGCAGCAGCAGCAGCAGTCAGCCCCAATTTAGCTCTGAGCATTTAGGCTTGCAGTAAAAAATCAGGTACTTAAAACAGATATATGAAGGCTGACAAGTGCAAAACTGCAGAAAAAACAAGTTACTACAAAATAATTACCATATCCTTGCCAGAATTGCCACGCAGTGTCATTAATATTCAGTGTAATTGATGAGAGGAAGTATTGGGAGAACAGCAGCAAAATAGACCCCCAAAGGAATGGCAATCCCCCTGGGCTAAAAACTCAGCTAGTTTAAATCCATGACCTCTAGGAATTTATCCCTTATCTAATCTATCTGTCAAAAAAGTACCTACCTTTTAGACAGAAACTCATCAGCACACTTGTTCTTTGAATGCTTTCTGATTGTCACCCTAAGGCCCATTCTACATTCACTTCTGTATTTTTAACTTCTTAATTCAATACATCCTGTGCCACCCATTGCCTTCCCTTTTTTCCATTCTGAGAGGGAAAAAAATTGATTTAGTTACAGGCCTTCAGTCAAGAGTAAATTTCTGCCCTCTTTATCATCAAAGATTCTTAATGAAAACTGCAAAGCTGTAGTTCTTAGCTTACTTCATAAGCTACAAAATGCTTTTTAACTTCTATAAACTACAGTCCCATAATCAGAACTTGTTAACTCCGCTGGAACAAACTTCTGATGTTGCAAATTAGCATTGTATGCTCTTCTTACATTATATCATTTCTTTCAGAGTTTAATAAAATGCACAGACTGCACCTAGAATCTAGTAGTTTTTTCCTAATGCTGTCATATCAGGACTGGAAAATCACTTTGGGTCAGTATTTTTGCAGGGGAACAACAATTTCATGTGTCCAATCCAATGTAAATTTGGGGTTATAATTCCATAAATGTATGCAAAATTCAAAGTACAGTGAACAAAAGCTGTGGCTACAAACCTTTTTGAAATAGCTTCATTGTGTATTTCAGGTTATATCTACAAAATAAAGTTAACTGAAAGCAGTGTCCACTTCTGAAAACATGGTCTCCCATCCTTCTAAAACACTTTTCTAGCACTTCAGAGTATATCTACCAAAAAAAAAAAAAAAAGGTACCAGAAAGCTGAAGGGGTAAGTTTTTAAATATGCAGAGTACTTTACAGTTTCCTGAACCACTTGATATCCTCAGCTACTCTCAGCTACAAGTGAAGGACCTGTGTTAACCACATCCCCCTGCCCCAAATGCTGTCCCTACCCTATCCCCAGTTCCCACTTTTCCCCATGCTAAGGTCCCTCACTCTGCTCTTTTTCACCCACATCCTCCCTGCTCCCACTGTTCTCTTTTCTTTCCTTCCTACCTGGGAAGTCCTTCAAAAGATGAATGATATTTAATTATGCTAGGAACACTGAGAGGGTGAGCACAGCCCTGAGGGGCTGCCAGAAAACCAGCATCAAACTTAACGCCAGGCCTTGTTTTATTCAGCCATGTAACTTAACAATTAATTATACAGTAAATAAAGACTATTTCCATAGAGAGTCAAAGTGCAATCCTGACAATGTTGCTGGCAACCACACATCCCCAGGTCAGGGACAATCACATTATGACAATCTTTGTGATTAATGAATTCAAGACATTCAGATAGTGTGACAGCTGCAGTATTGCCTATGGCTATTGCTCTGTAATTCCATCGCGGCTTAAACCCCTGCATGATTCATGGAGGGACTGTGACTCCAGACGTTGTGGCTGTTGATGACATTTTGGACTTGGAATCTTCTTCGCCCAGAATCCAGACCAATAATTTCAACAGGGGGACTCAGCTACCTTTATGTGCTTACTACGCTGCTGGGTGGGTACCCCAGGTAATGTCAGGGCTTTTCTGAAAACATCACTCCCAGGGAGCAGCTAACTGCTTCACCAGCCAACCTTAATCCTCTCTATACCAGTGAAGAGCCAGACACACAAGGACCCTGCAGCATATACCTCACCACCACCATGGACACATCCACTGTGACTTCCCTTGGCTTCAGCAGCATCAGAGCACTCCTGCCCTCTGACTCGGAAACCACCAGGGACAATAACAAATACTTGCTATATCTGTCACTCTGGTTCATTAAGAGCTTGTTGGCCTGACTGCTAGTGTTTTACAAAATTCAGTGTTCTTCCCAGTGCTTTAGTGCAGCCAGAGTTTTTTTGCTTTCAAGAATGAATAAACCATGCAAAGTTCTTTGATGAGGTGTACAGTAGATCACATGGAGGTGTTTTCAATTTGAGTAGGAATGAAGGGTTCTTTCAAAAGTTGTTATCCAAGGCTGTACAATGTAAAAATACTACAGTGATTTTATTAATCACACTGTGAGGGTAATCAGCAAAGGAACTACCAGAATACATTAGAAGCTTTTTCCAATTTTACATTTTACTTATCTGGAAAGTGACAAAGGAATCTTTATGCCAAAATGTGAGACTGGAAGGTTTCCTAACAGTTTTTAAAGTCAGGTGAAAATACATGCCAGCAATTAAATTTTTGTCCATATGTTAATCATGCAATTCAAAGTTTCACAACTTAAATCCACATGCTCATTTCATATTTTGAAGAAACACATCTTACATATTGAAGGAAATCACATGCCAGAGACTGCAAGAACACATCAGAAATTACTCCTCTTGCTGCCAAATCACCATTTCTCTCACCAATCAAACCTTCTTGATTTACTATATTATTAGGTTAGACATTAGGTGTTTCCATTCCAAGAGTGTTGATTTATCATGAAAAGTTGGGACTCCTGACATAGTTTCTGCTCCACTAGTCACGTCTTTCTTCTATCCATTAGCTGGTGACCTAGAGAGGATGTCAGACCTCATTTGAAACAGTACTGCGATCTTTACAACATACAGCCCACCTGATGTGCTGAAATACACTGAAGTTCAGGAACTGCTTCAAACATGTCTCTCTGGCTGAAAAGCAATAGCCAGAAGAAGCTGACAGATGAGAGCACCACCTGACTTCAATCTACCAGGGTTTTTTTCTGCGTCAATGCAATAAAATGTTGTTTTCCTTGCTCTCAGTCATGCCAAATGATTCCAAATGAAGGAAAAGGCAGCCTGACTCCCACAAAGCAGAACAAGGAACAGGGAAGGAAACAGGTTATAAGCTGAAAAATGAGAGAGGACTGAAATAAAGAAGGGTGAATGGGAAGAATCATGGTGGGAGAGAATGGGAAAAGTAGGAAAAGCAGAACAGGTACACAGAGGCATGAAACAGTGCTCAGATGATGTGGTTTAGGTAATCCGCTGCTGAGAGAGACAACATAGCTTATTGCTTCTAATATTGAACCATATACTGGAGCAGAGCTCTTTGCCTTTTTATTTTAGGAGGGCCAAATTAGGAAAGTAAGTGAGTAAAGAGTAGGTGGGTTGCAAGGATACAACAGATGGGACGTGGACAAACCTGGTACTGAAGTGGGAAGGGAAAAATGACACCCTGTGCAGCACAGAGAGATGAAGGAGGGAGACATTTAGTGCAGCATGAGGCAGAATCCATGATCTGGATATTGTAGGTATCATGATGTCACAGGAGATGCTGGTTTAGAAATTCAGCTGTCCTCCAGAGTTTCAGCAATACACTGAGCATCACTCCAGACCATGAAGATGCTAATTAACAGGAAAGCCTACCGAGGAGATGGAAGCTTTCTTTTATAGAATCACAGAATGCACGATTCTATGCAGTGAGTAGGGACCTCTTTATCTATTTTAGGTCCTTGAAAACTTTCAGGGATAGGGCCCCCACTACCTCTCTGAGCAACCTGTTCCAGTGTTTCTCCACCCTTATAGTAAAGAACTTCTTCCTAATACCTAATCTAAATCTACCCTGTTCTATTATAAGACCACTGCCCCTCATCCTATTGCTACACACCCTTATAAACAGCCCCTCCCCAGCTTTCCTGCAGGCCCGCCCAAAAAGGGGACTTTTCCAATCCCAAGTTTTCACCCAACCCCTAGGCTCATAAGATAAGTTATAAGGTTAATTACAGAAAATCATATGACAGGCAGAGAATTAACATAAATCGATGGCAAGACCTTACCATTTTGAGCAACTATTTCTGGAGATGAGACATTTTGGAAAAAAGGTTTAACTGCTTGCTGAGAACAGATAATGGTAAAGACAACTCTAGAGTCAAGTTCCAGATTTGGCAAGAAGCATCCTTTGGCTTTAAATGGAAATCTCTACTTTGGTTTTAAACAGAAATCTCTACATGGCCTAGAGTTAAAGGAAACATACATCTTCCATGTCTCAATGCTCCTCTGCCACCAGCACACAGCTGTGAAACCTATCCACAAAGCTTTCTGCAGACACTAGACACTGGCAAGCAGCATACAATAGCTAACAGAAATTGATATGGACATTTTTCAAGCCAAAAATGTAATTTATATGTAAATTTTTCCTGAATACCACTTTGACCATAGAAAAAAGTAAATATTTTAAGAAGAGCATATAATAATTTGGTAAGAATATCTAAGTAGTATTTAAACAAAAGTAGTCATTGAAAAGAAAGCAATATTGATCAATTATAACTTTCACAGTATATGCTACATTTTCTAGGATAAAGTCAAGGAACAAATGAAAAACTTAAAATATTTGAAGCTAAACATACATGGTCTTGGTTGAAGCAAAATAAAATACATCGTACAATTCATTTTACCAATTGCAATTTTTATGTTTAATTAAAATTTGAACAGTATCCTCAAAGACATTCCTTGAAAAAATGGACTGAATACAACTCAAAATAAAGCTGTTTACCCAGAGTTTCACTACCAGAAGAGCTACTGGTTTGATTGCTGTTGCTCTTGATTAAACATGCCTGTAGAAAATATTTTTCGAAAGTTACTATACTAGACCAATTTCACACGTAGCTTAATGAGGAGCATTTCCAAGTATTAGTTTCAATTGGAAAACATGAGTGCCTCACTTCGATCATTCTAACAATATTTATTTATGAAGCTGCCTGAGAAACTAAATAGAACTAATACCGAAGAAAGAATCTCAGAGGAAAGTTTTGCATTCAGAAACCGGTTGAGCTGAATATGAAGCTGACACCATATTTTGGCACAATTATTTATTACTGCTTAATCAATGACAATGCTGCAACTTCAGCTTTTCAGTTTGTGTGAAATGCAGAGAGGCTGTCGTCCTCAAAATATTGCCATGAGTCCAAAGATGCAATGCGCTGCAAAGAGTATACACATATAACGAGCCAGAGTGTTGGTCAGCAACAGAAATCTATTATTTTCTGGATTGGCCCCAAGAAGTTAGGCTCTACAAGTCAGTAAAAATATTACATAGATGGCAGTAAAATAGACATTTTACACTGTCATAGAGCTTAGTGATAAGAAGCTGGGGCCCTTCCACAGATTTCTAAAATTAACAGAGATGATGCCTTGTTAACTGGACCTTTCTTTACTTAAAAGATCACCAGACATCTTCTCAACTGTGTTTTCAATACCACTAGCACGTGAACTTTCATCTCAGCAGGCATTATCACTGGCAGCAAACTAAGAAATTTTTCAAGTATGTAAAAAGCAGATCTTTAATACTTTATTGTTTGCCATAAATCTTTCCTATTTTGAGCTGGAAAGAAGAGACAACATAAATGTCAAAATGAGAAGAACCTTTTGCTTTCCAACCAGTTCTTGGAAGGGCTTTCAAAATTAAAGAGAAGATTCTTAATGGTCACCTAAGGAGATGGCACCAGTGATAACCACTTTCAGCCTACATTTACGTTTCTCCAGATGACTATGAAAGTTCGTAACCTTTAGTAATTTACTCAAATTTGCATACTTTCATAACCACTCTGACAGCTTTGTCAGATGGGGATCTATTTTATCTGATATTTTATATGTTGACTAGGAAAACACAGCTTTACTCTAACTTCAGTACTGCCATACAAATTAAGAGGACAGATGTCCCCAAATGCTGAAGATACTCTCTGTCTTTTTTCACTATAACTATTTTTATTTTCTTTAGACCCAGTGGTAATCACTGTCTACATTTTTTGTTATAACATGAAATGCAGTTATTCATAAACTGAGTTTCACTGGACTTGTGCTAGATAAACAGAAGGGAAATATGCTTTGAATATAACAACAATTAGGCTTTAAGATTTTTCACAAATTAATCTTGCCTCACATACAAATTCAAGCTACTAGTATGCACGGGGTCTGTGTGGCAGGGTTTTGGTAGTGGGGTGGCTACAGGGGTCGTTTCTGTGAGAAATTGATAGAAGCTCCTGCCATATCCAACAGAGCCAATGCCATCCAGCTCCAAGATGGACCCACATTGAGTCTGTTTTGCCTGGGACAGTAACTGGGGAGGGATGTCCACCTCTACTTATGTCAACTCATGACCCTTTAGCTAAATTTAGTCTCCCCTGTTCAGATGTGGAGGGGAGTGACAGAGAAACTGTGGTGGGAACCTGGCATCCAGCGAGGGTCAACCCACCACATAGTATTACTTATCAGTGTTCCTTAAAGAGAGAACAACTTGTAGGTGAGTAAACATTCATATGAGGATTTATTTTAAAGATACTGAGATGGCATCTGATATCATGCATAAAATTGCCCATCTGTTTCTATAAATTACATTTAACATAACATTTAATCACTTTCTTTAGAAAAGGAAACCAGTTAGATACATATGCTTTACAACATTATTAGGACATGATATGGAATAAAAAACTGAGAAACAAAAACGCAGTCATGAACATTTTTTCTATTGCATTTCTTTTTGGTTTTGGAAAACACGTACAACTGCAAACATAGGGGAGTAACGGGAAGGTAAGAGCTATAAAGAATTATGTACAAAAGTAATGAAAATTGGAAAAGCTCTCTGATTAAGCTTTATATTGCCAAATATAAGGAGTAGTCTAAGCTTTACACATGTGCAACACCATCACCAGATTAATTTTTATGCATATAATAAGAGAGAGAAAAATGAGACAGAGAAAAGAAAATACAACAGAGAAGACTGCAGGAATTACAGCAAGCAGCATATTTCCAATAAAGTAATCATACTTTTTATTACTGGCAGTCTGGATGAAAAACTGAGGCAAGATAGCAAAGCTACTACATTAATGTTTTTGCCAATGAAAAGAAAACCATAATGGTGGCTACGAATAATTTACTTGAATCACTTGGCTGATACACAGGGTTCATGGACTGTTACTCTGGCAATTGCAACAGAGCTCACATAAACTAAGACTTTCAAGCTGCCAGAAAGGCATTTGGATGTCCACTTTAATTTTTAACATATTCGGGTGACTGAAAACTGGGGCAGCTTTCAAAAACTTGAGTCTTGCTTTCACAAACTCAGAATTGATCTATTGAAAGCACACTTGCTTGAACTGACATTGGAAACATGAAGAAACATCACTGACCTTTGATAAACCCAGAAAGCACACCATTGTTCTGAAAGTACCAGATCTGTATTCATGAATAATATAAGTCATAAAGAAATACATTTTAGCTGTAAGGGGCTTTTCTCGTTGGTAGTGATGGTGGTATTTATTTTTTTTCCTTGTCTGGCAGATGGCAGTAAAATGATAGCAACAGTAGTCAGATGGATATGCAACAAATATACCATAACATCCTTTTTTTTTTTTTTTTCCCCCAAGATTCAAAAGACAACACAGCCAAAGAGAAGCACAGATTAAGAAAAAAACAGCTCAGTTCTGTCTGTGAGATACCACGGATGTAAAACACAGGACAGTGGTCAGCCAAAAACTCCATTTTGTGCAAAACATGGACCAGACACATTGAAGAGAGCACTTAGGAAAGATGGCTCCAAAAAGAAATAATCCCAATTCAAACACCAGGGTATCTTCAGCTGTTCTGAAAATTGCTGTAAGGAGCTATTCAGAGAGATAAAAGAGCCATAAAGAGATACTCAAAGGCAAAAGACCACAATCTGATGAAGACTGGAAGAGCCCTGTATGCTGCCCCTGGCCCCTCAGAACGGCATCATCCCGCACCAGAAGGGGACCCGCAAACTCAGCACATGGCGCTGCTCTGCAGAGGGCACAGAGAATGAGAATGAGCAGAAAAGAGCTATGTTATAACTACTACCAGGTTGCCCTTATTCAGACTTATTCGGTATTTCTCCTAAGCACAGAGAACTCAAAGTATACTCATTTTTTATTATCGTTGAAAGTGGTTCTGAAGGCTCACTGAATAAAATCAGACCATGACCAGTAACTTAGCAGAAGAAAGCAAGCTTAAGAAATTTCCCTTTGTAAGGCCTTTTTAGATAACTATTGATGATGAGAGAAACAACCATATCTTAGAGTGCAAGGAATAAAATATGAAAGTTATGTTTGATCCTCTTACCTTAATTCTGCTTTTCTTGACAAAGCAACTTGGTGTTGTAATGAAAGTAGTTTTATAAGGAATCTCTCTGGAGTTTAGTTAATGTTTTTAATAAGATGCTTTGTTTTGTAGAGAGTCATTTGTCCTGGGGCCTGAATCTTTTTTTTTTTTTTTTCTTTTGTAACAGCAGTGATTAGTGCAACTAATCCTTGAACCACTTTACTAAAGAAAAAATTACATAAACTCACTCCTCCAAGAGAAGGCACCAAGGGTTAAGGGTTTGGATCCAGTCATGACTCCAGGAAAGTGACTGAGATTATTTCTACCCGACTCAATACCACACTAAACAAATTCTCAGTATACATCTGCTCTCAATACTGGTTTTGCATCTTATAACTATCACAGAAAATGAGTGGTCCAAGGAACTGAGTGCTGGTACTTTTATTTAGAGAACTTCTCTGTTCTACACAGACGGAACTCAGGCCTATTTTTCCTTTCTCTGTCCTGTTCTTGGCCCAGACTGAACGAGGGATAGATGTTCCCATTGCTCTGGGTTGCTAGTGAGGGTACTCTCTCTCAAGACAGCTGAGAAATGAAAGCTTCAGTCCCAGCCTGCTCAAGATGCCAACAAATGGATGTTTCTTCTATTGCACTCAAAACAACTAGTCACTTACTGTGCAAAAAACTGGGCAGCACTACAGCTACCATCATTCCTTCTCCAAAAACATTGTGACAGAAAGGACCAACCCTCCCCTCAGTATCACAAGAGCAATCTCAGTGTCTGACTATAGCACAGACTGCAAGCATGGATCCTAAACCTCCACACGTGTCTAACATGAGCAATGAGTGGACACCTAAACCCAGCCAGGAAGAGGGATGAGACACCTTCTCCATCCTCAGCATGATGCCAGGAGTACTTCTGCCTGCCCTGCTCATGCTGTTCACTGAAGAGAAACCAAGTAACTAGCCTACATTAGGGCCTAGGGCAAGGCCATAGAATTAATTTAAATAGCTTTCTCTATATTGTCCATTTCTTAGCTTACTAAGTAGCTAAAGCAGCAAAATTATGCAGTCCTCGGGCCTGACTGGGAGCTAAGGCAAGCTGGACAAGGAGTACAGACAAGCAAACAAATGAAAATTATTTAGCCTAAACATAGCATTATAATATCAGTAAAGTTTCAGTGGAATTTAGAAAATACTTGCATTTTGGATAGAATTTTTCTGTGGTGATTGATGAAATCCAGGAAACAAACACAGATATTTTTAAAGGAATGCTAAAATCAAGTTGATATAAAAGCACAGTTAAAAGCTCACATCAGCAAGAGTTAGTCCCCCACAAAACCAAAGTAACACAAAAAAGAAAAATTGTAAAAGCTAAGTGAGTGAAAATGCAATGAAGAACAGGTTTCAGAAATAGGAGAAACCTTCAAACCATCACTTTGACTTAGCCAAAAGGTCTCTCACTGTGAGTAGTCTAAAAATTACTAGTTGTCCAATTCTGATGTATTATTGCCTTTATCATGTGTCTTCTTAGTGTGGGTGTAGTTTTGCTTTAAAAAACAACTTTTATATCATTTATGAATAAAAGCTTGTCTTACGGATATTACACAAGGTTCTCCACTTATGTCCATTTCTTTATTGTAAAACCCGAGCTGAAGCTTCAGTTCTAGCAGACTCTTTAAATATATTCAATATAAACTACAGACTATGCAACTTATATATTACTGTGCTAAGCATATTGTAATGTTTAGTTTGCTGTTCTTTTTACAAAATTAATTTCAAGTGCATGTGCTTGCTGCTAGAGCACATAAGCTACAAGTATGTTGAGTTTTTTTCCACACCATCCAAATAAATGGCTCAACTGATTTCTCTCTTAGGTGATCAAGCCAGGTGTGACCGGAATAAAGAGAAAAGCAAGGTATTTCTCCACAAAAGGAAACATCAGTTCTGATGGTCAGTGATACAGATTACTGGCATAACAAAGACATTCCTGGATGCCTGTGACAGTTTGCCCATCCCTACTGTCTCCTTCCCTGGGGTGCTGTCCTAATGCCACAAAAGAATGACTAGAACCAATGAGATTCCTGGACAGCAAGATAAAGCAGCAGGTGCTCTCCATCTGTATTTATTTTAGAGCTGTACTCTCTCTGAAGAGGAGTTTTGTGTATTTTTGTGTTCCCAGCAGGGTTCTGGGTCTTGCCACCTCCATTCATTACCCAGGTTTATTTTCCTTTTCTTCTGTTCTCCTTCCTATTTTTTTTTTTTTCCCTCTCAAATTAGCAGTCAAGCATTGATAATAATAGTGGGAAGTGGCAGAATGAATGACCTTTCCAATTTAATTCAGTGACATAAATACGAAACATTTATCATTTACTCAGCTCATAGGTCTGCTAAAGACAAATCCACCTGTGACATATGCATTAAGATAAATTCATATCGCTTTCTAATATACTTCCATTAGTGTCAGATTTATCATCCATTCTCCTAAAGTCTTAAGTACCACCCATGCAGTGTAGGAGAACATGACTCTATTCAACAGGATCCTATTTTAAAAACTCACAGCACACACAGAGCTATGACTTCATTCAGGCATATTTGCTTAAGCTACTGTCTCCTTTGTTGCAACACTGAGCTGGAAATGGATATGTAATCCATTGCTTACGCATACCCTTTATTCAACATATTGCTTAAGACTCTGGCTGTGCCTTAGCTTCATCTGCTAATCTTTTCCCCAAGAAGCCCAGTTTTCCAACTCAAGCTGTAGAGGTACGTGAGTTTCTTCTTTGAAAGTCCCCAGTTTTATGATATATTGAGTGTCATCACGTATGCACTGCAGTACACCTGCAGTACCTGACATATCGCTGCTTTAAATATTAATTTGATTTAAAATATGACATTTTTACACATCACCAAGACATACCCAGTTTTTCCAGTTAGATAAATACATACATTTCCTGTATATGTATACATATATTGAAAAAATGTTTCAAACTGACATGATTCCTTCAACCCCTTTAGCTCATCAGAACCATGAATCCCTGAAAAAATTATTAATTTCAACCTTTTTAATTTCAGAGCACTATAAAAAGAGGTGGGTCTAGGGGGAAGACATCCCTGTGAAATTAAATTCCTAAAATTCAAAATCAGTCCCATCTGTGATTGATTTTCTTTTCTTTGTCTTCCCTCCATCTCTTTTCCCACTCCTTAATCCCCACAGCTCATGGTGGTTTTGTGACTAAATCAGTAGTTACTACCTCAGAGACCAGTTCTCATTTTACTAACTTCACTTCTTGAATTCAATAAGCCTGTCATTCCATTCACTTACTGTAAATGAATTTTCTTTCACTAAAGATGCATTTCCCCAAGATGAACAGTATTCTTGGGGAACCTGTCTGCCTCTTTTTCTCCTGTTTAGCTGCAACAGAACTGATATTCCCTCACATTTTTAACCATGGTTCCCCACGGGAATAAAGATGATAGTTCCATGAAATGTAGGTGGATTTGTTCAGCTAGACATTACCTTGTCACCAAACAGTTCACTAACTACAACCAAGAAAATTCATGAGGTCTCAATGACACATGAAGGAAGCAGAAAGAGTGATTCTCTCCAGAAATACTTTATGTTTATTCGTAGCTACTTAGCAGGCAATTCTTGCTGCTTATATAGCTTTGTTTATATCTACATAAGCAATATTCCTCATAGCAGCAGGAGAAGGTAAGCTAATACAACAAATATCAACTAAGTAGCATCTCTATCTTTTCTTACTACCAAGATACTTCAAGGAAGTAATACAAGTAGGACCTGAGTAGTGAAAAGATATGTACAGTGGCAAAAAGAGGATATGAAAGAATACTGCTCTCTCATACTCCATTAGTGCCTCTCAGCTCTTCAAAACCAGAGACACAGCCACCATTATGAGGGCAAACAGTACTTACAAGGATGAATTTAATTAACTCTATTTTACAGCTTTCTTGTTTACAATTATATCCATTTCTTACATAAGCAAGTCTGAAGAAATAAACTCTTTTTTGTTTGTTTCTTCTTGATGTATTCTGAAGACCCATAAGGAGATGCTATAATTTAACAAACCTGGTTATGGCAGAGAGTGTGTGCGGACACATGCATGAATGTGTGGAGGGGACACAGGGGAACTGTGTGAGTATCTGCCTTTCAACTATACTTTGCTTTAGACCTGGCCTGCTTCAGAAGCAGCACATTCCCTCATGCAGTGTACCTGTCAGGATAAGTGGTAACAGCCCCTGCCCAGGAATCTTTTATTCTCCAGATCCTTTTTTCAATGTACCACCAAAATAGACTAGGGCCCTACAGCTAGTCCAAGCAAATCATGGGATGCCTAATGAGTAGAGCTTGTCTGTGCTATTGCACAGCTGACTACAAAGATGCAAGCCTTGAAAGACAATATACAGGAGGGAAGAGAGAAAGGAAAAAAAAAAAAAATTAAAAAATTGTCCATATCTGAAACTACTCCACACTTAGCAAAAAGAAGCATACACCAGATGTGCATGGCGGCAGAAAGAGCACAGGTATTCAGTGTACTCTAGGCACCTAACTTAGGGCCTGACATTCTATATCAAACTGGGAGACATACTGGTTCGTCCAGAGTATTATTTAGAGCACCAAAGTGAAGCTTGATACATGCTAATCCAGAGAAGTGAATTCTCCCTGCTGAGGCACCTGCCTGCCTCCATCATCTTGATAGGCAGCCTCAGAGCTGAGGTACCTGGTGGGAACTCCTCTCAGGTGCTTGCACAGGTGGGAAAGTATAGCAGCAAATAAAGAAAGAGGTACAGAAAATAACACAGATCTCCAGCAATATGCACTAGAAATATCCACTTCAAGATTATGCCAGTTGTCTAGTGAAAGAGTTTTTATTACATCTGCAGTCATGGGCAGACCATAAAGTAGGCACAAGAAAAAAGGGGTGATAAAAGAAAGCTAGATTATATTTTGTAAGTATGAGTACTCTTGTTAGAAGAACTTCATAGACATACGTTCTCCAAAAGTGACTATTAGATGCCTGTGAAAGATGCTTTCCCTTTCCAAGGCCAACTTCCTTATTGTAGCAAGTACTCAGGGTGCTAGGCATCCAGTAAAACCACAGCAACATACTTAGTGAAATCTGTAAGCTAATAATGTACAAAAAAAGTATTTATTTTCTTTCACTGTAGGAACATTAACTGAAAGACAGAATTTTCTAACCTATTTTTAATTTTTAAAAAATTAGGATGATTTGACATTCCTGAGATTTGGAGACCAAGTGTGTAACAACAATCTAGGCACAACAATGTAACAAAAAGAAGTGCCAATAAGAAATATTTATGTAAATTTGTAAAATTACTTTTCAGCTCAACATCATCTCTTGCTGAGACAATTACTGATCAATATTCTGTCAAGTATAACATAATTCCAGAGATTTATTTTCTTGGCCCCTCACCTTAACCTAAGACCTGCTGAATTTCAATTGAAGTAAATAAATCATATTTACTTTTTGACCTTTTAGAAAATATTTACTAAGCACATTTTATCGCTATCAAATTTGATGTTCCAAAGGAATTCAAGTGGCTATGTTAGCATGCTAACCTTACACAAGTTCTAGGACGGCTATGATGTAGAGCATGATAGTTTTAGTAGGACTGCAACTTAGTCCACCTTTGCACAATGATCATTTGCGTCTGGGTTGAACCACATGTCAGAGGCAGCACAAACCTTGCTGCTCTGGGAAAGATCTGCACAATGATGAAGACAGAACTGGAAGGAAGCACATCATTCATCAAGACAGGTTCCTCACGTTGACACTTTACATGGAAATCCTCCTGGAATATTACCAATCTCTTCCTTCAGCACACTCTTTTCAACAAATTTCACATCTTCAAAATAAATGAAATAAAAGCTCTAAGCTCAACATTCACAGCTTACACAGAGGACATGGAGTATATGCTCATCAGTCTACCCCAGATCACAGACACCGCTGGCCACTACCAACACATGAAAACACCTCTGAAGGCAGAAAAAAAATCTTGTCCTAAATTGTGCAGGTGAGCCTGAGGTGCAGAGATTAGAAGCAATTTTTCCTGAAATCTGAAGAGGTTGAAATACAAAGTTAGCATCTCCCATATATTCCAGTTCTGACAGATATACCTTTCAAACTACCTCAGAGAGGGCTGCTCTCAAGTACTCTTCTGGCAGTTGTTGGTATCACCAGTTTTCATTTTGCAGAGGTTAAAAACATCTCAGACACTTAAACTTTCTTTTTTCTTTTTAACTTTTATTTTTCCAAAGTTTACCACTGACTGTGATGCTGTTTTGTATTTCTGTCACCTGACCAGTCCAGCTGTGAGGGTGAATAAATGCTCCCATCTCCCTAAGCCATCTTTATTGAATGTGTCCTTATTTGTGCCAAACATCAGAGCAGCTGATACCTTCAGTGGGCTCATTCTCCACAGGCCTCAAATTGAAAGGTAACAGGGAACTTACTATATAAATTCAGGTTTTCTAATTCATAAAAACCCCCATACTAGCAGCATGTGAAAAGTCAGCTATTTTTAAATGGTATCATCATAAAATGAGATGTCAAATATTAACTGTTCAATCTATTCATCACTGTGGCTTTGTAGCAATGTCTAGTCTTAAATTAGTAAGGGAAATGTCTGGAATAGATGCTGCACTTCTAATACTTTTCACCTTCCAAAAAAAGTCACGGCTTGTGCTCACCCAAAAATACTGCAGAACTTCTACCTTACTCAAAAGTTTACATTCCCTAAGTCAGTCTGAGTTGCCCATTATGCAGATCTGAGGTGAGGAAGGCAAGTGCTTAAGGATGTACACATGCAACTAATTACAATAGCTAACATGCCACAAGATAGTTTCTGATAATACATTCTTGGTTTGGCATGGCCAACAAACCTTGTTGATCACTACAAATTATTTTCTCCAGCTCACACTAGCTCTTAATGGTCCTGTGATGGCACTGAGCTGCTTCTATATTCTTCTTTGTTCCAAATCGGTCCAGTTCTCAGCAGAAGTGACAGTAGCCAAAGCACCATTACAGCATCTGAGGAACTCTGGAGAAACCTGCCTGTTACCCCTTTTTTAATCAAAATGGAATTACTGAGAGTCTAAGGAGTTAGCATAAAATGTTTACAACATGGAAATATCCTCTGCACACCAGTCTTCCTTGTGGCTGCTCTAAGCTGATGAGGACCTGAATATCTGGCGTTCCAGCGAAGGCACTCAGCATGATCCAAGAGACTCAGTTGTACATTCAGACAATGCCTTTCCTATCCACCTGTTACCAAGGCCAACTAATAATTGCTAGAAGCTCAAAGCCTCCTTAGAGGCACTGTACTCTGAACAATCATATGAATAGCGTCAGATCCATCACTGCTTGATTCCTGGTTTTACACCTGAATGAATTAACTGAAACCATAAGAACTCCGGTATCCCCCATTTGTACAAAGCAAGAAGGGTTGCATTCATAACTGCTATTATTGTCAGTGATAGTTACACGTATGTGCTGGGCAGAGAGGAGCAGCTGTCCTCAAATAAGGCTCTCATCAAGATGAATATAATACTGACACGGGTCCCACATAATTGTCTTTATAAGCACACTGCAAGGCAAGAGTTATTGCAAATGCCAGGAACCAGGAAAAAATCCCTCAACATTCTCCCCACACTCTCCCCCCCACGTTTTTTTTATTTCAATTTGCAAAGAACAGCACATTTCTGCAGCAAATAGAGCTTACTAAACCAACTGCCTTTTGTTATCGTCCTTATGCCTATCTGTGATATTATACAACAGATACCACTTTATTGGTGTCCATAAATAACTTTTATTATGCATCTGAAAAAGCAGTTTAGCACGATGTAGAACTGATACCACCTCTTCCAGCAGTTGAGGCCAACAACTTTCTTCTGAAGCTGCCATTATGATCCCAACCCTGGGTGATGGCTTTCATTTAAAAAAAAAAAAACAAACAACAAAACAAACCAAACAAAAAAAAGATTGTACCAGACAGCAGCCTCTCTAAAAACTGAGAGTGCCAAGACCAGAAACAGTCATTACTAGGTATATTGCTGAATACCACATCCAGCTCCAGTTTTTTGTGGTATTCCTTCTGCAAGTACCAAATTTACTGCCAGCTTGACACTCAGGAAAGCCAGTCTGACAAAATCTAAGACAATGAACTCTGTTTTCAGGATACACTGAAGCCCATGTCTCATGTTAACACTACCAGTGCCATCATCTGGCTTGTTACCAGCTGCTGTCACTGCCTGTGACTGCTACTAGGGTCAAAGGAAATAAAAGCTAGCTGGCCTTGAGGGCATAAGATGGGCATGTGGAAGAACTTAAAAATAAATTTTTAAAAAATCAACTTCATAGCTAATGACAAAAATAACATTCATATTTTCTTTTCTTTTTTTTTTTTCTTTAGAAAAGCCTCTTAACTCTTTTGCATTCCTTTAGCTGCTGATGTTTTCCTTTGTTTCACTGTCATTTGCTCTGCCAATTTGAACAGTGATGTCATGACATATGACTGCCTGATATTCAGTGGTACTCACAGCACCTTTGTCACTGGTGGCTCAAGCACACAATGAACAGTATCTTGAGTTTAATGTATCTGTGGCTTTGTGAAGACAGTAATGACACACAACGGGCTTTTCTTCTCCTTTTGTTTCTGTGCTCTGTAATAGAACAGCCTGCCAGAGACTGTGACCAGAGAATAATGAAAAATGCTGGGTCAATGTTGGCCAGGGCAAAAATTTGCAAACTTCACATTTTGTTTAATTACTGAAGAATGGCTTTCCAAAGATCCCTGCATTGTTCTAAAGAGACATTGTAGCGTCTCTCCTACATTCCTCACAAAAGCTTTTTATCTTCAAAAGAGAAAAATATACTTGTTCAGGGCCAATTAGTAATCCATCTATGAAGAAGTTGAAAGGGATATTTAATTAGAAAATTGACCCAGGGTGTGAGTCACCTGGAAAGGAATTACATCATTTCCTAAGACAGTTTAGCTTTCTTACACAGATATTAGTCAGTACCTTAGATTCAAGACCCTCTATCTCTTAATACTATCTTGTTCATGTAGAACAATTTCATTCACTACTGTGGAATCAAAGACAGTAAATTTTATTCAAGGTGAACAGGGGCAGCCCTCTTACCCTTGCTCTAGGCTTTTAGCATGACATCCATTCATCCAGAAGAAATGTTATGCATCACTCATTTATTCTGGCTACAAAATAATATTTTCACAGTCCATCCCTCTTCTTTAGTACAAAAATACCACCAAAGATGAGCAAGCTTAACTATATAATGAAGTAAGTAAAGGTGCATGCAGAAGCGAGGCTGGAGGTTCATTCCCAACCGGGCAGCACCTCAGAGATCACTATATGGTCAACAGAAAGAAGCAGCCACCTCTGGAAGGTGGTTCAGAACCTATTAATTAAGTGCTTATATGAGACAGTATGAACGTCTCCCCAGCCATCTTCAAACGGTGCTGCATTTTTGCCTTCTGAAAGGTGATAAACATGACACGCATCACCATTTCAACACGCCTCTCAGAAATAATAGCATTAACCTCATTTGCTGCCTCTGTACAAAACTCTACTAATGAGTCATCCTAAGTAAAGAAGGGTGAGGAAACCAAACCTCGATCTGTTCTGATATGAATAGAGGGTAAGATAGACTTTTCTTATTCCAAGTCACATAACTGGTGACTTGCCGGTTACATATAACTGGTGAGTTGCCACTAGAGATGCAGCCTAATATCCCAACTGAGAAAAAAAATAAAAATTAAACCCCCCCAAAAAATAACAAACCCAGTGCTAGAAAGCTATTACTGCTATTACAGCATAGGAAAATCTGAGATTCATTTATGCCATATAAATGGTACTTTTACTGATTTTAGCAATCAGTACAATAATCAGCATTTCTTATATATATTACATCATTACACAAGCAGTAGAGAAGCAAGTTTGTGTATAAAAGGTAAATCAGAGGCTCAAATGAAAGACATTTTCAAGGTATCCAGATATATGTAAACATTTAAGAGGGAATCAGCAGAGCCCTAAACTGATAATCATTTCTCATAAGTTATGTATGAATTAAAATCAAGTTTTTATTAAAAATGCATAAGTATGATCTGTGATGAATAAAACTATTAGTTATGCATGTTTACTTTCTAGTGAACACAGAAATCAGTAATTTTTCTTCTAAATGTCATTTCTATCAGAGGGTTATAGAATGATAAAATGCTGAAACAATTAGCAGGTAACATCCAGCTGGTACATATACATCTAAAATAACAAACTGCAAAATGCTTATTTGCCACAGGGGCAAGCAAATGTCATTTCAATGACTGTGTCCATTCCACTTTACAAGTCAGGTAGTACTCAGCAGCCCCTCTCTCTCGCTCCCCATAAGAATAAAATAAGTGAAGATTAATCTGCGTGACAACAAACTATTTGATGCTTTCCAATTATCATGTTTTCAGTGTATTCTTTGTGATCACACATTATTTACAGTGGTCCCCATGTCCTCCTCACTCCTGTTGGAAGCCACATGAAATCACCCAAAAACCAAAGTAAGCATAAATCAGATTTATCCATTTTTTATTAAGAGATCTTAAGGAATGTATGCACAAAAGCTGACATGCTCTGGTGAAACCAGGCTCCTTAGTTTCTTCCTGCAGTCAGCAGAGACAAATTCCTTCCCAGAACAGCATTCCTTAGTCTTTATAACAGTCATCTTTAAAATCAAAAAGTCCTCTTTAAAATGACTACTGAATATGCAAGAGGGAGGAAAATGTAAATAATAAAATAGTAAATGGAAAAACAGCATACAATGGATCTGTGATCTCTTCCTGCTCCTCCCAAATAGCCTGTTTAAGCTGAAGGACCACTTTACTTCAGACAATACTCTAAAGGGCAGTAAGAAATGTCTGGCACTCTGATCTGCCCCCTGAAAGAGTCCCCTCTTCAGACTGCAGAGGAGGCTGATGACATTATTCTGATTTAGTCACACGATCAATACCCTTGCACCAAGCCAAATATGAAAATACTCAATTTTGTTATTCTCCATTAAATGTTACTTAAATCCAGGACCAAAAGTAAATCCTCTAAAAATTCAAGATTTCTGACACATTGTTCCTTTAAAATGTCATTTGGCATATCTGTCTCTTTTGGCATTGTACACCTGGGATAATCTCTTGAGCTCAGTGGAATCATGGGACCAAAAAGGCAGTTTGGAACATAGGGGCATACCCAAGGAGTTCACTGGGCAGTGACATCAGCCTCCACAGCAGACACTGGCTGAATGTCCCTAGACCCTAAGTCCAGGGAAGTTTCTCAAAACTTCAAGTCTAAAACTAGATGTTGAGACCCAAGTCATCCAGTGCACCAGGACACTGAGAAGAGCTGGAATAGATTTAGATTACTTCCTTGGAGGAGTCACCAAACCCTTGTTTATAAACCTTACATGCTGCATTTGTATCGTATACATTCCTACAACTCAGCATAGGACAGTAAAGCCACTAACAACTCAAAACATGTTTCTGCTTTGAACAGTTATGAAATGGAGTCTGCTCCTTTCTGTTGACTACAGAATGAGAGATTTCTCATATTTTATTGTCTTTTAAAAATGCTTACTTAGTGCTTTTTGTAAAGAAACAGAAAAATAAAAAAAAATTTAAAAAAAAAACAAAAAAAAACAAAGAACCTTACATGCTGCATTTGTATCGTATACATTCCTACAACTCAGCATAGGACAGTAAAGCCACTAACAACTCAAAACATGTTTCTGCTTTGAACAGTTATGAAATGGAGTCTGCTCCTTTCTGTTGACTACAGAATGAGAGATTTCTCATATTTTATTGTCTTTTAAAAATGCTTACTTAGTGCTTTTTGTAAAGAAACAGAAAAATAAAAAAAATTTTAAAAAAAAACAAAAAAAAAACAAAGAACAACCCATCCTTCTGCTCATCATTCAAGGTGCTAGCTCAAATCTCTGTCAATATGAAATTAATTCCTAGCATCAAAGATTTGCCTCATGGCTATACAAAAGGAGTAACTTTGCTAGATATTCTAGGTCCCTCTATTCAGGTAGTTTATTCAACTCCTCTTCTCTCAATCTATTTAAACCTTTCCCTCCTACCCATCATGACAGTATCTGAACGTTGAGTCTGCTCACTGAACTCCTTAGAAGTTCAGCTTCAAAAGCATTGAATTAAAGCTTCCTAGTCAGCTGACCTGAATTATTTTCTTCCTGTAACTTAAAACAACACACCTTGCTTTTCTTGAAGTGCGTGATTGGTTATTCACAATTATTACTCATCCACAATTCTATGAAAAGTAATACCAAAAAGTACAATTCATAGTTAATCTCAAGACACTAAAATTAAATTATGCAATGGATCATTACCCCTCACATCTATTTTTTCTATCCACCGGTATTTCTGACCTTAAGTTATCAGAAAACAAACAGCTTGGCTACAATTTCTCAGTATTTTATCTCAAAAACAGAATAGAATAATAGTGTTTCTTTTTCTACCAAGGTCTCACTTAAACCTAGAAAGGTTGCTATGTATTTCTTTCATAGGAACAAAAGACGTTAGCTCTCTGAATTCGTGATCAAGTCTTGTCTTATATATTTCCAGCAACATCTCAAAATCTACTCCTTAGTATTATACAATAGCTTTCAAATATGTATTTGCTGAAAGTCTGCTATTCACAGGACTGTCTCCTTTTCATAGCTAGTAGGACCACAATGTTCTTTGATACAATGGCACTAAGACTTTTTCTTTCCCATCAAAATTGAAACAAAGGAAGAAGCAGAACTTTGAGAAGTCACAGACACAACCTGATGTAGTTACAATTTCAAAGCTAGTACTTAAATATAAAGTACTATCCTAAATAGAGAAACCAGTTCTTTCTACACTGATAAGCCTGCAGATTCACAGGCTAAAAGCTGTAACAGCATTACTTTTCATTCAATATGGAAAACCCACTTCTTTAATTGCCCTTTGACTAGCAAAAAATGTAGGAACATGTACACGTCATCAGAATTTTCCATTGCAGACACTTCTCTCCTAAAGCTGCTATTGAAAACCACTGGCAACAGCGACAATGAAACACAATTACAACACACGTGCAAAAAGAAAAAAAACAACCCTCCCCAAAACCCAGCAACTAAATGCAAATAAACATGCTATGTACACTAGTTACATGGGTCAGTGTGCTACTGGGAGGCACCTTGATGATACACATGATATAATACAAAGATGTTCTTTAGTACATCAAACTGTAGTCCAGAAACAAGTCAGTTTGCAAACTGTAAAAACATGAGTTTTCCACTGAGCAAGTGTATTCATAGTATCAAGTGCTACCTGTTGTAGGCAGATCTGTGATATAGACTAGAACTTGCCACAATCACCATTCCCAAAGTGTCTGAATGAGCTTAAGAATGTTTGCTGTTCACATATTAGAAAGGCAAACCAAGACCTTACAGGACTCATCACTAAGAGATTTTGTCCAAGAACCAAGCTTTGTTACAGGTACCATTGTTTTGTAATGCAGGTGAGAACTTAAGAACAGAACACTCTTCAGCCTTAAATCACATGGGCAATATAGACATAAGAAGAAACAGAAGACATATGGTAGATATCGTTTCCCAGTTTGTACATAATTAATTTCCTGTCTTTGAGTGGTTCTATCACTTTATTTGCTGCAGATCAAATGTGTGTTCATGTGCAAAAAGGTAACTCAATATGTGTTTATGGATATTTGTATCACAGATAAGTATAGAAATTACCTCAATTGATACAGGTTTTTAAATAAAATATTTTAATTTTCTCTTAATTTACATAATTATTTTGTGTAAAAGCATAAAATGAAGACATTTCCATACTTATAATTTTGATAAACTTTGGGCCTATGTTAGCTAAAGGAACCAAATCCAGGTGCCTCTGTATTCTGCTTGGTCACAAGGACATGCTTGGACAGTGGCTTCAGCTAAAATTCTAAATGGAAGAGGTCACAGAGAGATACACCCAAATCATGTGTCAGTGTGCTTATGCCCAAATACAGCAAAGTGTTGGTGAGGAAAAGGAAAGACTGCAAAAGTCGTACACTGATGCTCGTGAAAGACACTTTTTCAGAAACTGGGAAGCCTGTGCTCATTATAGTACATTCTTCTTTAGAGTAGCAGACTGAATTGCCCAGAATCTCTAGCTGAGCCTTGATATTTATGAAGCTTGTTTACAAACTGTATATCCATTTTAATGCTTAGCTAAAATACCTGAATTGTATTACAATTTAGTTTGTGGGGTTTATTTTTTTAAAAAAAGGAAAGAGAGAACAGGCAAAATTTACAAGAACAACAGTATAAATAAATTCAACTGGAAACTGAGAGAAGGCAGTACAAATGTTGAATTATCCATCATCTAATTAGCCTTGGGACTACAGTGATCTTTGTCTGATGGATAGAAACAATAAGGCAATGACTTCTGGAGACTTAAAGTTGCCTTATGAAATGCTGTCCTTTCTCATCACTGCACTTGCGAAGAGAGCTTCTAAGTGGAAAACAAGCAGTGCATTTTACTGTTCTGCCACTATTCCCGAGTTTTCCCAAGCAGCAACAGAGGACATGCAGAAAATTTCAAGCTGGTTACCACAGGGCTCTTGAAGCCTTCCAGAAAGCACAATAATCTTGGTGGTTTCACCTTTGCTGCTCCTGCTATTAAAAAGTCTAAGCAACAAGATATTAGTGTTACTGATATAAGCTATTAATAGAAAAGGAGACACCCAAAAATAAAGAGGTTTAAAGGACAAAATGCAGTGGCTGAGAGTTCTTTCAATGCAACCAGGATGGTTGACATTCAACAAAAAACATGAGAGCCTCCATGACGAGCGTTCTCTTCAGAAGGCAAGGTACAAGAGAGACCAAAATTATTATATTAAAAATAAAATTGTATTTCATGATAATTAGCTTTGTAGACAGAAGGCGATGCCTTGCTCCTAACATCAGCAAAATTAGTTCTTACTTGCTGTTAATTCTTCTCAATGGCTACAAATGCAGAGGAAAATGAGCTGCCAAAGGCTGTTTTCCATAGTGCAAATGAGAGCACAAACAAGAAGGTATATGTATGTTAATAAGCAAGGAAGCAATGATCAGTATGCCCTTGAGAGCAGAAACATTCCTTTAGCTTTCTGATTATCTGATGGTACAGTATTGTTGCCTTGGCTATAAGCATTTAAAATGTATTTATGAAAATAATTCTGTTTGTGCAGTCTCTCAAGTTGATGTAGCTCTACTGCTGCACGAGTATTTGAAACAAACATTTTTTCTGCCCATTCACCTACATCATCTAGATATGTGCCATATACAAGAACCTCTCTAATTGTTCAACACTATTTATTTTACAGTGTCTATAAAGTCCAATTAGATCACCACACCCTAGCTCTGTAGAGATGGAAGAAAATGTTTTCAATAAAAAAATGGAAGAAACCTTTCTTTTTATAAACTTCTTCACTCAAACAAAAGTGTATTTTCTACTTCAAACATGACCATTTTAAAAGCTAAACCCAGGTATCAGTAACAAAAGATCTTCACATTAAAAGCTTTATGCTTTTTTAAAAGTATTATTATCTTTGTAGAAATGCTTCCCACACCTATCTCCTTAGGCCAGATAACTTCTTTATCTTTTGTTTTTTATTTGCATCTGCATTAACATGGCTGCTAATCTGAGGATGAATCTTGACAGCATTTGCTTCTTTAAGTAGCCTTTACCTTAAAAAAAGGCAGCTGCAACTGATCAATGACCCATAGGTCTCTTTAGGAGAGTTAAGGCTCCTTGACTTATAACTTATGACCTGTTCCCATCTGATGGTACATGGCACGTGAAGGAACGTGACTAGCCTTTTTCATGAAGCACACAATTTTTTCCATTCCCAACTACTTTTTTTCTCACATAAATTATTATTTCTGCTTTGAACCTATCTAAATGTCATTACATAGGCCAAGTGTCATTCAGAGGTTTACACTGCTGCTAGCAGGTCCTTCTCTTGCACAGTAAAAATTTCAAAGTTTGCTTTCAGTTTATAATGACACATTAAAAGTTCACTAAAACTGCTCCAGAATACAATATTTACTTTTAAAAATAAATATATATTTGACCGTGTAATGTTCACTTTTAGAAAGCTTACCGTAATGCTACAGTTCTTCATGAGTGTACCTGCTCATCCACCTGCCGATACATTCCTACAGGACATTTCTGTGGATGTTTTTACTATAAGCTTTGCACATATTTTTGTCGCCATGAGTTAGCAAATAAGTTTTCTTTCACAGACTTACAAACCAGTACCAATTTAACATCTTAGCACAGTCCATAGTTGCCATAACCTCCTGTTTGTTAAATGAACTTTTTTTTTTAATCAACATTTTATCTTTAAAAGGTACAATTTAAACAAATTTTTATTCCCTTTGCAGGAAAAACAAAAACAAAATTAAAAGTATGTCTCTGAAACTTAAATGGATCTGAAGAACTTCAGTGACTAATTTTATGTTTTCAAATTGCTGGAAAAGGTTACATTCCTACCATTCCACTCAAGATTCTCTACTTGTATTCAAGACTCTTTTTTTAGACAGTGTGCATGAATAAATCACATTTGACAAGACACATCTGGCTACAAAGAATCAGAAAACTTATGTTGAGAACACCATATACAAATAAAATGTTTTCCAGAATACAGAGGGATTAGGGGTTGATTAGACCCAATAGTAAGCCCATAGGCATTTTGAATTTCCAATCTGCTAACACATCATCTTTTTCCTTTGTACTGTTTTACTGCTTTTGGTCCCTGAAATCTACTGTCTTTTCTTCTGTAGTACTCTCAGTACCTGTCTGCAGGAGAAGAATTGGTGACAACGCTTGTTGCTACTGATACCGACTAACACTTTCTCAGCAAAACTATTCGGTAAGAGGTCGAGGGATGGAGAAACACGAATTATTTCCTTCCTGCTGTAAGGTTAACTGCTTAACAAAGGTGCTTCCAGCTCCTCTTCTGACTGCACACAAACACTTGGTCTAATGAAAATAAGAAATGGATCATATTCCATTGGTGGGTTTTTAGCTGTGTGTCACTGCATCCAAATCCACAGGAATTCTATACTTCTATACATCATGTATTTTATTTGATAACAGTAAAATCATTCTTGTATATGTCAGAAACACTTTTTTTTTTTTTTTTAGTTTCTTAACTTTGAACCCTGTCACTTTCACAGTACAACACAATTGCACGGTTTAACCACCTTGCTAAGCAGAGCTATTTTTAGGCAGTCTCTTTGTTATTGTATCCCAGTCTCTACTTTTTAAAGTCAGTCTAGTTTCGCTGGTAGCTGAGCTTACAAGTGCTGCCACAGGGCTCTCCTAAAGGTAAGTATAAATATGTGTTTCGGTTCTGTACCAACATAATGATACAATGTTAATGTACATTGGCCAGTAATTCTGAAAGGGAGAAGACACATCTGCAGAAAAGCTCAGGCACAAAAACTTCGCACACACGCACCTGCACGGCAAACTGTTGGCGAGCTAAGCATCACCCCTGACACGGCCGCGTCCCTGCTTTACCTAACGTCAGCCCAGTACCGGCCCGCCAGAGGAAAGAAGGCACCAAGTTGAGCCAAGGCTGGGGAGGTCTGCCCGAGTTTATTAACTCCGCCGTGCGCCCACCGCAGCCTCCCCGCCAAAGCTGCCGCGAAACTACCTGTAACGCAGCCCGCATTTCCCACCCCGCTCTCACACGCGTTTCCCCATCCAGGTCCCTGCGCTCCCCCTCCTCGCCCAAAGCACGGGCGCTGCCCGCCCGCCTCCCGCTCCCGCGCCCCC
>NW_009953496.1:2314449-2316233 GCF_000747805.2 Chaetura pelagica | reverse complement strand
TGCCGCCTGCCGGGCCGCGGCCGGCCGTGCAGAGCGAAGCCTCCCCGGCGGGCTCTGCCTCCGCTGCTGCTGCCTGCGCTCCGGCCGGCACCGGGGAGAGCTCCCGGAGACCTCCGGGGACACGCCGGCATCCCCTCGCCGCCGGTCTCCCTCCCAGCCGAAGCAGCGTGAAGGAGCGGGGGCAAGCCAGGAGAGACCCGACTTGGAGGCCCGAGAGGGATGAGAGGGATCCGAAGCAGAGGCCGGGAGCTGCAGGGTGAGGGCAGAAAGACATGATCAGGAAAATTTAGAAAAACATTAGTTGGTTTCAGGGAACTGGTTCTGCTCACCATCACCATGAAGAACGGTTGCACTTTGTGGTGTGATCCAGCCTTTCTCTTGCTATTAAAAGCATCGTGAATACGTTAAGTTGATGGGAAATTATATGTCACATTCCAGTGCATCAGTCAGCCTCCAGAGGCGCTTATTTGCTGTGTCATCAGCAGCAGTCTTGACATGACATTCAGACCAGGTCAATTTTTTGCTGAGTTGCCCATTAGTGCAGGTAGTTTTAGTGGTGACATCAACCATTACGAACTGGAGGAACACCACTGAGTTTTCTGAGCACATGTGGATGCTTGTTTGCAGCACAAGCATTCTGTGAAACAGAAAGGTCTCTGACACCTTAGAATCCCATGTAGTTCTCTCATTTTCTGAGTGAGTTTGTCAAAATAGTTGGCAGCCTGTCAAGTGAACAGCTATGATTCCTAAAATGCCCTACAACATAATAAGCACTCCACAGGGAAGCAAAACACACCCAAAAGTGACACTGGTTGTCCTCCACTCCATAAGGACATCCTTCAGTTTATCAGCTTCTGTGGTATCAGAAACAGTATTGACCTGCCATATCACTGGTCAGGCAGAGTTCCAAGCCGAGGCAACACATCTCCTTTAGGATCTAAGTAGGCAACAGCTAGGGAGGGCTGTATCTGTGAATGAATGAAGCTTTGGAGCTGCTGATAGCAGAGATGTCCAGCAAGTGGCCTTCTTCACCATGCCATTCATGCCTTTTACAGAAGTGACATATTGGTGTGCAGGTATTAGCTGGCATGAGGGCTGTTTGAACTTGAGATTTGAACTAGACTAGGTGTAGCAGTAGCCTCTAGCCATGCTTCTGTCTTATCCCAGGCATGTTTGGCTTCGTGTAATTATCTCTTCTACTATAGTGAGTCCTGCTTGACTGAGGAGTGAGGGTGGTCAAAAAACTATGGAAAACACTTTTTTTATTTATTTTTTTTTTAACCCACAGCAATTGTCTCCTGGTAAAACTGGCTAAATGGCGAGAGCAGCATATCTGATTATGTGGGGCTGGGAGCTGGGAAGCTAACAGGAGGTGGGGCAATGTGTATTCATTTAGACTCTTGAGAGGGAACTAACGCTAGTGCCCTGCAGGTGTCATAACTGATCTGGTTGTTCATTCCAATGGGAGGTTTCCTAAGGAAAATGCAGGCAGTAGTGACAGAGTCAAAAACTATTATCTCCATGGACACCTGCAGATTTGCAGAGCACCCTGATCCTTTTCTTTTCTCAGCGCTTTCTCCTGTAGTTTTGCTTTTTGGTAAGATTTTCTACTTCTTTGCCTTCTGAGCTTCAAAGTAGCTGTATCTCTTTCTGCCACCGCTTTCCAGTTCCCCTTGGTCTATGACTTGCCTTTCCACACTAACTGTCTTTTCATGTCTCTCTTACCTGTTAAACTTCTCCTTCCTTTCAGCTTCTCTGGGTTGTCTGTGCTGTTTTTCAGCAGG
>NW_009953496.1:2301201-2314278 GCF_000747805.2 Chaetura pelagica | reverse complement strand
AGCAGGAGCTGAGTAGTCTCTTTCACTCTATTCCACAGCATTGGATGCTGCATGGCAATGAATTGCATTTTGTCTTGTCTCGAGTTTTGGCTGGAGCTGCCTGGTGAGAGCCCTCCGAGGCACAGAGTAAGACCTCAGCAGAGGCAGATGAAGAAGTCAGTCATGTCAGCTACTCTGTTCTCTGACATTGGTCTGAGCTCTGGTGCTGCCTGCATCACTGTTTCCCTCTGCTGCTGTTCCAGTTATTCTACCTTACCAAGCTTGAACCTTCCCAAAAGCTGAAGTGTAAAAAGAAAGGTATTCATCTGTCTCTCAAATCTTCTTGACAGTAATGACATTTAGATTCTCTGTGAGAGTCTTCAGCCATAACACATTGTTGAGGTGTCAAAGAGGATTCCTCCTCCCTGTAGCCAACAGACTCACCACAGTTAGGCTTGCTGCAGGCTTGCCTTTGCTTGCTCTGTGCAATTAGAGAAGCTACAAATCATAAATTGGGAGGGGAAAAAAAGTTACAGTATGATTATGTAGAGCAAGAGGGGGAAGGAAAACTAAAGCACTACCCCTGAATCCTTATTAGACTGCTCCCTGAGCACTTCGTGTGAGCCACAGGATTCAGCCCTCGTTAGGTCAAATGCTCAGGGCCTTTTCCAGGCCAGTCTAAGCCTGTTTGTGGGGCCCCTCAGCTTCAGCATGCGGCGAGATCAGCTGTGTACATACAGTAATATTGTTTTGTAAGTTCCCAGTTAGACTTAACAAAAGGTCTGTTGTGTGTGCTCAGTCAGTAATTTCCAAACATTCATAACTTTGTCAAAACAAAACAAAACCAATTTTCTGTGAAGACAGACTGTGCAGTGCTCTTCACTGAAGGTTATACCATACAAAATATTAACTAGCAAATTTCAGTGGTTCACCAGTTGATTTGTAACTGTAAAGAGGCCACAAGGGGGGGAAAAAAAGAAAAAATGATAATAGGTTTCTGTGTTTCCCTTCACTCTTATAATCAAGTGTAATTTTGTTCTTATTTCTATAACTCATCTCTGGGAAGAGATCTGATTCAAAATTTGTGTCCATCCCTAATGACTGGAAATGCGAGGCTACTGAATTATCTTACAGTCCAAGCTGTAAGAGCTCATTTCTATTGCCTGTATACCCATGGTGTCTGCTCTTTTTGGGGCAGTGGGGAATGGGCCTTTCTGTGGCAAAATGGCAGATGTCTTGTCCCACCCAGTGCCTTCCTTGAGGTTTGACAGGACTTGCTATCAGTTATAAGCCTGTCCCTAGCCTGTTTCTTCCCTGCACCTGAGGGAGAACCTGGGGGAGAGGGGAGCCCAGAGAGGGCTAGGGCTGCCAGCCTGCTGCATCAAACCTTCAACGACAAGGGAGAACAAGGACTTCCTAGAACAAGCCACAGGCCAAACTGGCATGAAAGGCCACAAGCAGCTTCTGGACTGTAGCTTGTATATCCCTTTCGTTTAATAAAACTTTTATGTGAACTCTGTTAAAACCAGCACAAGGCAGGTTCTGTGATGTTTCAGCCCAAGCGTTCCAGCCCTGTAGGAGCTTACCCTTCCCCTCCACCAGCACTTTGTCTGTGTAGCTGTCACAAGCACTGATACATCAGCGCGAGCTCCTGCCTACTGTATCTGTTCAAATATCAAACCAGTCTGAGAGTGCTTGGTAACTGATAATGTTGCCATCGATAGTAAAGGGAGAATATTGTTTCAATTTAACCAACACCTAGTTAACAGAGCAGACCTTGCTGTGTGACGTGCGTATACATTATCTGGGGAAAAAATTAATTAGGGGGGAAGGACATGACTAAAACGTCATACAGAATTATTGCAGGCTTAAGTAAACTGCAGTAAGAATTCTATTCAAACCTGTAAGACTGTAGCAGTATTAAATTATATTTGAACCTCATCCTTACCATGAAGACTGAGTGTCAGGTAGTTCTTTTTTCCTATTGCAGGATTTCAAGACTTGATTGCCCGAATGACAGTTTACTTATTTTACTGTCACATACTTTTGTGAAATGCCATAACAAGTTGATTACAGGTTTCACATTTTGCATAGTGACAAAATTGTCTGTCATGTAATAGTCTGATGCCTGAAACCCATTTAACTAAGAAGCAATTTCCACTGAAAATAATGATATTTGAAACATTAAGGTGGGTTTAAATGTGTACATTTTCGGAACAAATCTTTGTTTTAACTGAATGAGAAGTGTTATCCCTTTCCAGCATGAATTTAGGACTTGTAAAAGTCATCAGACGACAACTAGCCAGAGGGTCAGGCAAGTTAGGAGGGGCATCATTTCATGAATGAAATTAAGGACAGAAACAAGAAGCCTTGTGATATATCCCAGCTCCTGCAAAGAAGAAAAAGTGCTTGGCTCCTATTTGGAAAACCCATTATTCCTACCAATCTGTGCTGGAGATCTGAGGCCACGTCATGCACTCTGATTACTGGGTAGAAAAACAGGCTCCCTTACCCCTCTGCACAGAAATATTGGGTCACTGAAATTAGTGTGAAGAGAATAATGATTTATTTTCCTTATTGAACAACTTCTGTACCTTAAATAAGATAAAGGATAATAATTTAATGTATTCAGTTTCTTGAGTGATACTGAATGACTGGATTTTGTAAATAATGTGATGTATCATTTCCACCTAGGAATGCTAGCCAGTTAGGGAATTTTCCAGTGCATTTTGTGATTGCTAATGAGTGGATGAAGTAGCAGGAGCAACATTCCAACTTGCTGTGCATTCCAGCTTTTGCCAGGGAAAGGACAAGCCAGTTTTCAGGATGTGAAGGGAATAAGATAAGAAAGCACAGCAAGTTGTTAGATTGAAGAAGAGAATGAGGTGTCCCTGCCACTCTGTCATACACTGGCTTTGCAAACAATGTATCCATCTTATACCTGCCATTATGAAAGCTGGTAGAAAGAATAGTAAATTATACATGAGGCTCAATATTGCATCCATCATAGGGGTGCTGTAGGCAGGTGCTGAGCTGACCTCCTTAGGTCTGTTAGATACAGGCAGATCTCAGTGCCCAAGGACATCTTTGACTTTCCTGGGCCACCAGCTGCAGCACAACACAAGTGGCAAAAACCTACTCCTGGGCCACAGAAGAATAGCAGGCAACTGCTGTCACTTCATCCTTGCTGCTGAGTTTGCTCTCCATCCAGGCTGGGGGGACAGCGAGGATGCAACAGTGCTGGCAATTCCCAGACAGCTTCACTGTCTGTGGCTGAACTGGAAAAAGGAGGAATCAGAGGGGAGGAGGATTTCCTTGCTATGCTGTGTTGCTTCACACAGGGTTAACAAAATTGTTACTCTGGAGGTTTACCACTGCTTTCCGTGGACTTAATTTGTACAATGTTTTTCTTAACTAACACCATAATTTTCTGTCCCTGTATTAGCCTTTCTGGATACAAAAAGAAGACTCTAATAATGCTACAGCTATTTTTATTATTTTTTTTTTAGTCAATACTTTCTCATTTGTAGATGTTAAAGCATTGTATAGGTAAATGAATATTATTGATCCTACTTTTCAGTAGATCTGAGCACAGAGATTTGAAACACTTCATATATTACGGACTTTGGACATTCACATAGTGGATTTTTGTTGTGTGTCCTATAAACTTGTGTAACCTTTAGCAAGTTGCTTAAACATTCTGCTTCTTTTATGTCTCATCTGGAAAATAAATGTGTTCTCATTTTGCCTAGGGCAAGGTAGCACAAGGGAGAAATAATTTTCCTAGCATAGGAATTTCCTTTCACTTTTAAAATTGGCCGATGTGGAGGTCAAATTATTCTTCGTGACCTTTTTTTTCTTTTTTTCTATTTGCTTCAGTGTCATGGAATCATGGATGCATTTGCATTGACAATATATTTTTTAAGCAATCTTCTATTAATAGGCTTGAATGTTGCCTTTTCCATAAGGCACTCTCAAATCTGATTTCCATTTCTTAGATTTTCATTGAATATAATCTATTTAAAAGGCTCTTTTAATGTATTTTAATTCTGTAATAAATGGGCTCTGTTTTCAGTAAATATTTTTCTTACCAGAGACTAAAATCCTGATGTTTGAAAAACACAAGGACATTTTCTTTTGTGATGAAGCTGGGCAGAAGTGTGATTACAGTCTTGGGGGAAAAAAAAAAGAAAAAAAAAAAAAAAGTCCAAGGGGAAAAAGGCTCATCTTCAAAGAGGAAATTTGATGGGCAAATAGAAAAATAGAAGGAACCCTCATATTGCCTTTGTGGAAACATCTCAGCATCTGAGTAGTTGGAAGAGCTCTCTAGTACCTCTCAGCCACAGCTGAAACGTGATACTCTTTCTAAACTGCAACCCATCAAAAGAGGGCACTGTGTTCATGTAGAGACACAGCACCCGAGATCGGATCACCCGTGCCTGTGGATGCACAGATTTCCAGCCAGCGAGTGCGTTCTCCTGCCCTGCCTCCTGCCCCAGCCGGCACAGCTGTGCTCCTGGCAGCGCTGCCGGCTCCCACCGGCCGCTGGAGAACGGAGGAAGCTGGTGCAAAGATACCAAGCTGCAGGAGGCAGCTCCCATCTGACACAATCTTGCTTTGTCATGCAAGCAGATTTATTCGTTCCACGAAGAGCGAAATGTATGAATGAAGTGTAAAAGAAATGCAGCAGAGCTAATGGTCTCTTCTGGATTCTGGTCTTGGGAAGCTATTATTTTTTCCTGAGTCCATGAGTGAACTTGTATCTTACACAGCAGATCAGAGAGAAGAATAACCCTAATTACTCAGCTCTCCTTTATTCCCCTTTACTCGGGTCTCCTTTACTTGGTTCTTGTGAGACCCCACTTGGAGAACGGTGTCCAGTTCTGAAGCCCCCAAAATAAGAAGGACATGTAACTCCTGGAAAGAGTCCAGAGAAGGGCCAGGAAGATGATCAGAGGGCTGCAGCACCTCTCCTGTAAAGGCTGAGTGAGTTGGGGTTGTTCAGCCTGGAGTAGAGAAAGCTCCAGGGAGACTGAATAGCAGCCTTCCAGTACCTAAAGGGGATACAGGAAAGCTGTGAGGGACTTCTTGCAAGGGCTTGCAGAGAAGCGACAGAGGGTAATGGACTAAAACTGGAAGAAGGTAGATTTAGTTTAGATATTTGTAGGAAATTCTTTAGTGTGAGGGTGGTGAGACAGGTTTACCAGGGAACTTGAGGATGCCCCTCTCTGGAAATGTTCAAAGCCAGGTCAGCTGTGGCTTTGAGCAACCTGGTCTAATTGGAGGTGTCCCTGCCAGTGCAGGGGTTTGGATCTAGATGATCTTTAAGGTCCCTTCCAACCAAAACCATTTTATGATTCTGTTATTGTAATTATGTTTGTTTATAACATTTGAATGGCTTTCTGAGGGAAATTATGTCCCTTTGTTGACCCAGACTAGCCTCCTGCAAGAGGTCATACGTCTTCCTTGGACTGATTGCTGACTGAACTAAACTTTGGGGAAATGCTGATCCAGACATGATTTGAAGTTTTTGAAAAATGAGGAATGCACAAAGTATTATGGACTATATCCTAGGAATTCAGTACAAGGTATAACATCAACAATTTGCATTGTAATTTTACTCTAAAACTCATTTTTCAAGAAGTGGCTCTGTCTGTAACACTGAAGAGTTATGGAATCATAGAAGATCACGATATCACAGAATGTTAGGCCTTGGAAAAGACCTCTGGAGATCATCTAGTCCAACCCCCTTTACCAGACCAGGGTGCACAGGAAGGTGTTCAGGTGCATTTTGAATGGCTTCAAAGATGGAGACTCCACAACTGCTCTGGGCAGCCTGTTCTAGTGCTCTGCCACCCTCAAAGTGAAGAAGTTCCTCCTCATGTTTAGATGGAACTTCCTGCATTCAGATTTGTGCCTGTTATCTCTTGTCCCATCAAGAGGACAAGATTATTTCTGGAATTAAAAAAAAATAAAAAAATTTAAAAAGTTTTTCTTCTCTCTACAAGCTTGTCTATACTGCTACCATTTCAATATATAATCTTCCTTCTGGTAAGCTAAAGACTTTGGTCTCCCTTTGTCTTATACTGCCAGATAGATTTTCCAATGTAATCATTCTCACAGCATTCTCTTGAAATCCTCACTAGGTGCTCAGTATTTTCTAGAAATGGGAGCAGCAGAAGTGAATACATTATCTTAGTAGGGAATGTGGCATTATCAAATGCAAAAAATCTTGTAGCATTTTTGCTTATGTCATCCTGATGGGAGGTGTTGTTCATCTTGTGCATTTCCCATGACCTATAGGGCCCCTTCTCTGGTTCTCTTTCTTGGGACATGTCACAGCATGCCACTGAAGCTATTTTTCATCTTCAAACCACATGCATAGCAATTTCTTTTTTCCTTTTATGTAGAAATAATTGAATTAGTAGATACTATGAGGTACTAGTGACATATTCAGTGGTTGTTTTCCATCTAAAATTACATTTTGAGATATATTAGTTAGTCTGACTAACTTAATATATTCTATGTTGTCTTTTCATAATTTTTTTTCTTAATCAAATGCTCATCAAAATGAGCTCTCAGAAGTCTAAACTTTTTAAAACAACAGTTACCAACATCATCCAAATTTGTAATCTCGTCAATAAAAGCCATCAAGTTAGCTTGACAAGATCTGTTTTCCATAAAGTCATGTTGATCAGAATTAATTATGTTATCCTCCTTTAATTCTTTATTAATTGAGTCTTATATCAGCTGTTTCATCATTTTGCTTTGGATCAATGTGAGACTGACAGGTATATAATTGTCCAGGTCATCTCATTTACCCCTTTAAAATATTGGCACAACACTAGCTTTCCTCCTTTTCTCTGGGGCTTTTCTGGTCCTTCAACTCTTACTGAAAATCAACCTTAATGGTCCAGATAATTTCTTTGCCAGGTTTTTCTAAAACTCCTCAATTAAAATCATCTGGACCTTTTTAGTTGGAAATGTGTGCTGTTAGTAACTGCCTTTTAATTCTCTGGAGTGACCACTGGAATGGAAAGTGCTTCTGTGTTACCTTATGATAAAATTTCTACTTTTTCTCCTCTTAAGCACAGAACAGAGCTATGCACTGAGCACACGTGGCTTGCATGAATTATTATTCTTTATTCTGTGATTCCCACCTGCTAGTACAAAGCCAATATTGTACTTCTCTTTTATTTGCTTTCAATATCCTTTTAAAAAGCCCAAACAGTCTCTCTTCCTATTTACCTTAAGTGCCATGATAAGTCTTACTGCATTTTCATTTTTGTCATTGACTCATCCTGATATACTTGGATCTGGTGAGATCCATGATAAAAAGATTGTGTATTTTGCTTTTGTTTCCTTTCTCTGTTATCTCCAGTTACTACTTAAGTGTATGCTCATTATATTGTGGTACTCTTTTTTTCCCCTCCATTTAATTTGGTTCTTAATTGCTATCAATTCTCTGAAATCAACCCATTTAAAGTGATAGATAAACAGTGCTGTCTGGGCTTTGTTCTCTGTGCAAACAACGAATGTAGGAATTTGTGCAAATACAGCCATGATTTTTTATGTAGTAATATGTTAGAATTTTTCACTTACAACTTTTTGAAATTCCGGAGAAGTTTCAACACTGGCATCAGAAGTTCCTCAGCATATGTCATTCAGGCTGAAGTCCTTCTGATAACAGAGCCACTGATTCCTCCTTTATAGACAGGTACTCAGCTGAGCAACCTGGCTTCCTGCTGCAGATTTGCTGCTTCCTTGCAGCAAATCCCAGCTGGTACTTTGTGCTTTGCCAGTTAAATATCCACCTGTAAACCTTCAATATTGATTGCTTCTACAGTGTCAGCACTTGGAAAGAGATAGTGCCATTTTTTACATGAAGTGTCATATTCTACTCTTTTTCCCCACTTCATCTTTCCTAATTAGATTACAACTGGTGATTTCAACATTCCAGTCATGCAGATCACCCGATCAAGTCTCTGAATGCCAGTGAGGGCAAATTCGTGCTCATAAATGAGCCATTCCAATTCTCATTTACTAACCATTCCCTAGCTTTGGAGTATAGGCAATTAAATATTTTTTCTTCTTCTTCACATCCCTTGGAACTTGAATTAATTTTGTTCTTAGTGTCTTGATTTTGTTCTGAATTATTGCTCTGTTCGCTTCCTTGCTCTGTCCTCTGCTTTGAATATTAGCTTTTCATCCTCATGCAACATTTGCAAAGGTAACCTGGTGCCTTGCTGCCTGGTAAAATGTGCAGTGGAAGTTGGATGTTCCCAATGCAATGCACGTCAAGAGGCTGAAAGAGAATTCCCAATGGAAACAGCAGAGTTCTGCCAAAGATAGGCAATAGGAATTTCTTCAAAATCAGGCATCTTCTTCTGCCATGATTCACATCCATTAAACATCCTTTAGGATATAATTCCTCATTATGTTTCTGCTAGTAGTGGAACCAGTTTAAGAAGTTCCTGCTTTCCCTTCTCACCAAGGCCTTGCCCATAATGGACCACCTCCCCAGAGACTTTGTACAACTCCACATGGAATCAGGCTGCAAATCAGAGCTGTGAAGAAATCCACCTTTCCAAAAGCCTTCCTCTGGGGCAGTCTGGGAGGGTGGGAAAGTCTGAGGGAGAGTGGGACAGCAAACATGAAGGTGGGAGCAGGGTCCCTAGTAATCCTTGTCCCAGCCCTACGGTGGCAGGGTTGGCTACTGAAGGTCCCTGGTCAGAGCCTCAGAGACAGGTGCCATGTCTTCCCTTCTGCACAGTGATCCCTGGGCCCTTCTTTGCTGGGGGGAAGCAGCACACAGGGGCTCTGTCTGAATTTGCAGGTCCTCCTGGCTCTTAGGCAGGAGTCCTCAGCACTATACGATGGGGAAGACATAGACAAAGATGTCTGTCTTGTGGTGATGCTCCTCCACTGTGCCTGGAAATCTGCTATGAAGAGCACAGGAACAGTTTCCAGCTGTGTGATTAACTTAGTTCCCAGAAAGTATGGGAAGAGCTTTAGTGGATCAAGTTTCACTCACTGGCTTAAAAAGTTTATGAAATAGCAGTGTCACATTCTGTGTCTCAGCCTTCGGATAACAGCAAACTATGCTGAGGTTTATATGTGCTGGTTGAAGAAGATCCTTTCCATTTATCTTTCATGAATGGTAATTTTTTTTTCAGCTATATAGCTGACACAGAGATTTGAAATAGATTTAATATGTGGAGATGATAGCAGCAAGATGTTATTGTGTGCTGAAAGAAGATACATGTTGGAAAAACATTAACCTTTCAGACCACTATATTAGTTTAGTTATAAAAATAACCTCCAAATGTTTGTTTGTTGGTTTTTGGTTTGGTTTGGGTTGGGTTTTTTTTCAGATTTATTTTCTTTTTCTATCAGAGTGAAATAAGGAAAGTTTAGGATAAAAAATTCCTCAGGACAGAAATTATATCTTTTGGTGGAAGGTAGCTAACAAAGCTGTAAAAAACCCTATCATCTCATTATAAAAACTGTGAAGTAAACCTCTTCCCTGCTATCAGCAGCATATCAGAGAGCTGTGAAGGCAGATTAAACTTTGATCTTTAACTATGATTCTTTTTTCTTTATAGTAATGGTCTGCTGAAGTTTCCACCATACTTATTATTTAGAAGTAACAGTCTCTGATTATGTTTAGAAATTTAGAAATTAGAAATAGGCCTATTTTGTTCTCTCTCACTCATCCCACTAGCTTCTCCTTCTTCCTTGTACCTTTCCTTAAAATTAGTCTCTTGACATGTTTTTTTCCAAAATGGATTTCAATGGATGTGGATTTCACAAATCACTGAGACACACATAAGCTTAACAAGCAATCATCTGAACAGTGTAGCCTGATGTTATCAATTCCAGTTCTTTTTATGAAATACTTTTGTTCTAAGCTGTGCTTCAAATCTAAATTGGATTCTTCAGGAGAGAGATTATACCCTTAACCATATAATAAAACGTTTAATACATTTGGTCATTTAAAAAATAAACATTAAAAAGATAGAACATTGAAGAACTATGTCCTTTAAGCTTCTATTTTCTGTATCATGTTAAGATTTATTGCAGATTTTTTTCAGTTGCTCTTAAGTCCACTGAGTATTGCAAAGGGATTTTATTTAATTTCATTTTATTCTTTAGCTGTGGCAGTTTTCTTGCAATTAATGCTTTTTCCAATTTTTCATGTTCTGCCTTGAGGTTAGGTTTGAATGAGAAAGGTTTGTCAATTCCTGTGGCCACCAGATCTGAGGCTTTATTGCAGTTGTTCCTACAGTGCATAACATTTTTTCTAAGATTTGTTGTTGTTCCCTTCTCTCTGTGCTTTCTACTGATTGTCTAGGGTATTTCTTTACATTCCTCTCTGGAGAGATCCATCCTCTGGAGAGATCCATTCTCTGGAGAGAGCATTCTCTTTGTGGATGTACATCACCTATCTCTATTTCTTTGTTTACAAAATTTTGTGTGTTGTTTGTTGTTCAGTATTTTAAGTTCTCAAGGTACATTAAAATTCCTCATGCCCTCACCTGACAGTATGTATGTACCTGCCGTGTGTTCCCGATCCACCTCTCCAGCCAGTTACTGAGTATCACCATCCCATGCACCTCTGTTAGAAGCATGACAAACCAAGGTAGACTTCTCTTGAAAGTCTTCTCTTCTCTTCTCTTCTTCTTCTCCTTGAAAACTTCTCAGCAAATATTAATTTTATCATCATTTTCCTACAGTTCTCTGGAAATAACAATAAAAACCCTTCTGTTCTTGGCTGACCCTCAAGAAACAGCGTGGTAGATGATAGTAAATAAGATGATAAACAATTAAAAAAAAATAAATTCTTACTTTCTGAGGATAAGAGTTCAGTACTATTTTTACCATTATATTCAGTACAAGTCCAAAATTAATCTCCCCTTCCATTTGTTTCTCAGGGTCATTTTTTCTAAGAAGACTTAACCAACCTAGAATAATCTTTCACTACCCATTAGGAAGATTTCACATAAATAAGTAATCCATACTAAAACTATATTCTCCAGTTGCATTTTCTTCCTGTTCTTTTTTTCTCTATCACTTTTTCTTCAGCTGTTTTTCTCCCTGACACTGCTCTTTTCACACATATTGACTCACTTTCTTTTTGCTCTCACTGCCTGTAGGTGTTGCTTCTGTCACTGAGATTTCTTCACTGAAATTCTTTCTTCACATGCTAAAATCCCTTCCATATCCCAACATTTCTTCAGAACTCTGTGGTTCATTTGCAGATAATTGGTGCAGGAAAATCTCAAGGTGATCTCTTTGCTAGTCCTGAGGCCTTTTTTCCCATTTATTAATTTTTCTTGACTCTCAAAATATTAGTTGGAACATTCTGATCGTTGCTTGAACAACACTGGGGGGAAAAAGTCACTGCAACTCTACATTCAAGATGTGGCTGCAGGGTAATACAGAAGAAGACTCAGAGATACTGGAGATTCTTCCCACTTCTGTGATTTTCCCATTATATCAGTCTGATCAAAAAATCTTGAAAATGCAATCAAGAAATAAAGATGCTCAAGTCATGCAGGTTTTTACATCGCCAAAGTTCCCTGTTATAAGTGAGTCTTCAACTTCATTCTTTTTGTAGCTTTCTTTTTAATTATCTAAAAATTATATGGGAAGTGAAATGTAAGTAAAAAACCCACAAATTTCAAATGTGAATGGTCAAACTATAAACCTTAATTTCCCCCCATACAGTAAGCAGCTTCTCCTGCAAATATAGAGAGTAGTAAAGTTATAACATAAGAATAAACAATCTTGTTCTCCATGCCCTCTGCAAACTCTATTACTAAAGTGACTTTCATTTCATCAAACAAGATTCTAGCAGTGGATAGAGCTGACTGGGATAATGCAAATCATTGTGAATAAAAGAATATGATCAGTATTACTTTTTTTTTCTTTTTTCCCTTCAACACTAGCTTGTATGAGCTGAATTAATTTGTCCCCAAATTTGCCTTCTTTATCTCTCCTTGATGCGCTTATTTTGGATAATTCACTCAAGGTGATCTTTTTACAGCATACATATGGCAACCACAACCTCATAGACAACATAGTGGTACTGCTTTAAAAACCATTATCTAACGAGAAGTGTACTCAGTCCATAGGCTTCACTTCTCTCCCTGATATCTCTGCACATCCACCCCACACACCATGCAATCAGCTTATGGGTACACCAACTGCATAGCAGTAATCTGCTCCCCTGTGGGCTGTGACTTTTGCAAAGGAGTAAGACCTTCTTTTTACATTTTGCAAGTGTAAATAGTCCTCAGCCTCCCACCCCTTTACTGTCTTGATTATTCCTTTCGTGCAGACACACAATTTTTAACACCATTGCAGCCAACTGAAATTTCTTATGAACTGCTATGCTTTCAGGTGCAGGGAAGTGGCCAGTGGCTCTGTGCTTGCGGTGGGCTTGACTTTGGTGTCTCAGCTAACCTGTCCACAGCTCCACAGAGATAGCAGTCAGCACCTGCTCTTCCTTGGTTCATGGGCTTTTCTATTATCTCAAATGAACAACTAGCAGAGGGGAAAAGTGACTAACATTTGCTGTTAGCCTGTGCCACATGTGTATGATAAGGCTACACAGGTGAATGATTTAAAAAGTGGGTCTCAGAAAACACACTGTCTTCGGGGGCTATTCATTGGACTTCTGGGCTTAAAAGGGGGTACCTCAGCTGTTGGTATTGAAAAACCTAATCCTGCCTGTAATAATATCCTGTGCAAGTTCCTATTTTTTTCTTCTTGTTCATACAAATGGAGTAAATAGACAAAGGCAAGTTAATAGAAACATAGAGCGGCTGTGGCACATAATATTGAAAAGCTACCCACATTTCTTTAGTTTGCAGAGCTGAGATGTAGAGACATTTGAGATTGACCGCATTCATTGTTCTATATTGAGCTGGTATATTTAAAACATGGATAGTCAGCAGAGCATAAATATGTTGTGCATGTGCATTCTGACAATACATATATCAGAAGGAAGTTTCACTAAAAAGCACATAAAACAATTGTCAAAAACCTTTTTTTTTTTTTTTTTTTTTTTTTTTTGGTTCAAAACTAGTCATT